>NW_018480051.1:129332-135646 GCF_002113885.1 Mizuhopecten yessoensis | reverse complement strand
CCCCCCCTCAAAATAATGCTTCTGCTGCAATGAAAACCACTTAGACCACTGGATGTGTTTCTTACTATTTTTATTTCACTTGTCCGGTAGAAAACGCTTATTACTCGTGTTCTAATAGACAGAAAATATTACAAAAGCCAGATCATTTAAAAAAACCACCTAACATTTACCAAGTATAGACAAAATAAAAATGACGGGAAAATATTGTGCAATAATACACGTTACATGTACACAAACAAGCATAATAAAATTCAGCGCCCAACAGCTAGTGTAGCAGATATGAACTGTTGAACTTGTCAAAATCAGATTCTGTTTTCACAAATGTTTAGAATTGAAAGAATTTGTCCATATCGTTTCGTTTCTTTCTTTTGCTTGAATTTTAAAACTTCCGGCAAGAACGTAAAACACACAAATAACATTTCTTTCGTATATTTGTTTGCTTAGTTTTTTTCTTTTTCTTTATTTTGTCATGTTCATCACGTACAATACAGTTTTATATACTTGTTGAGAATACGATAGATTTTGCTCATGCGATACGATTTTGACCTCACCATCATAACCCATGACGTCAAAGCTCGTAAAAATTATCCGGATTTAGATCCGTTCTGCGGTTGATATTGCGCCTAAAAACCAAATCAAGTATAGTCTCGTTCAACCAGACGCTTGATCACTTGTCTCTGTTCGGAGTAGCTTGCGCAGACAACAAACGTCTGGTTGAACGAGACTAAATCAAGTATGTCGTCTGCTTTTTAAGTAATAAATAAATGCAAACATATAAAAGTGTATTGCCTGGTGACACATGAGTCATATATTCTACCACAAAATTATCGAAGAGAAGTGCTGCGACTTGAACGTAACAGTTGTGTCTCGCGAAAGAAAATTTCCGCTGTGAAACGTCTCTGCAGTAGGTATCGGCGACCTGTCAATATTTCCCCGAATGCTCGTCTGAAGCGTCTATTGCATGTTATATAAATGATGAAATTAAACAGTTGACCAGAGGCAGTAATGGTTACCGTGTAATGTGTGTAAATCATCCACGATGACGTCAGTAAGAATGAACAAAACCCTAATTCAAGGCAAACAAACGTAGCGCTGACGTAAAACAAGATGGGCACTTCGCAAACGATAAAAATAAAGACCACCCAAATGGTGATCACCGAGAGATTTCGGGATGATTTGTGCACAGAGAGTGATGACGCGGTCCTCAAGGAGTTGGACCTTTTTAATGTTTTAAGAATGGCCGGTTCGATACAAATTAGAATAACTAGAGGGAGAAGTATAAAGAGAATCGGATGTAGGTACCATAACGTGAAGTTTGACACTTCGATACTACAAGCCTGTACTGTTACGTTTGTAAGATAGAACGAACTAGTTTCGTTAGCATAGTACGTATGTGAATAAATTTGAAATGTAAGATACACACCTGAACAAAGAACAGAAAATAGGATGAATATCAACGTATGCTTTTTAGAGCATATCAGTTTAGCTCGAAACGGATACACGACGCATATATACCGTTCAATAGCCAGTCCAACGGTTAAATAAGTCGAAGAGTAATGAAAAAACACTGGTAAAAAATTATACAAGAATGTATAGAGTTCACATATTCTATAAGGGAGATAATCACGGTGGTCTTCGAAATAAAACACATAGACGTCGATAACCCCGAACGAAAAGGAACCGAGCATATCACACAAACAGATACTAAGCAGTAACATGTGGGTGGGGTTTCTCAATTTAATTTTCCAGAAAACTGCAATGGTCAAAGAATTGCAGATGAAGACAAAGCCTGCTAAAATCGGCATTATGTATTTGTGTAGGGTTATGACGTAGGGATCGTTCGTTTGAAAAAGTATTGGAAAGAGGCTGTTTATTTGAATTGAGTCTGCTTCTATCATTGTATTATTTACAATATCGTTAGCTGATCTGTTCATTTTGGGTTTTCGGACTTAAATTCTGCGAATCTGTTATGGTTTTGGTATTGGTGTACTTTTTTATAATCAAAATATTGCTGACGTTTTCGTGTTATGGGACCTCCTGAATTTAGAATGTGTTGGTCACGCCGACTCTTACAACTTTGCTATGATATGTTAAATATTTATGGTACGGATTTACTAATTGTTGTAGAATAGTTATTTATGTTCGACTATTCACCTTTAAGAACGAACTCTGATTGGTATTTGGAGAACTGACGTCGTGACATTGATCGCGTTGTCAATTACAGATTTTAAATGTTTGAATATTCCTGGGTTTAAGTAATTCCTTCATTCGGTCCAAACGCTGATATACAGTTGAAGTTGTTATATTGAACAGGAATTTGCAATAAGACTCTCCTTGCAAATAAGAGAAGTATAAGCGTTTTACTGCATCACGTCAAATCAATCCATAATTGTCTTGTTGGTGGGCGTGGCCGCTATCAATATTGATGTGGTAGCATTGAAGGAAACCCGTCGTTCCGTAAACTTCTTAATGACGTCACTCTATTGTTGGAATTAATCGATCTGCAAAATAAATTATTTTTTGATTAGTATTTATCTTCTTTTTTTTTGCAGCAGAAAAAAACCTGTTTTCGTTTAGGGATACCAAAAACTGTAACGAAGTGTTGGAAACTATTTAATCCGGCATGACTATAATTTGATAAATCATTTCTGAAAAGAAAACCATACCTTACAGGACTTTTATGAGAAATGATAAAGATGACATAAACATAATATAATCAACATTTATAAGTGTTTTTATTTTAAAAAATCAGCGGTGCTAGACTGGGATTCGACCTTATTTTATAAACGAGCAACTCTTGTCCGACCGGTTCAACCATTTGGATCGCGATAAACGAAAGCAGCCTATTACATGTAGCGTCGAACAACATGAAGTAGCTTAAGGATGCATGCCCCACTGCACGCTGTTTTTTCCTATATGCAGTTACCGCCCCTTAACTTCCGTTTTGATATAACTGTAGCACAATTGGGTCAGGACACTTCCGTTGGTTGACCAGGTAGCTTAATCGGTTAGAGCAATGCTACATAAATCTAAATCTGAAGTGAAGTATTCGATACCCGGCCTAACCCCTCTGATTGTTTTACACACAGATTGTTTTTACAATCAAAACACTGTTGTTGATTATATTTTTCTCATAAACGTCCCGCAAGTCATGGTTTTCTTTTCAGAAAAGATTTATCAAGGTTATAGTCATGCCGGAAAAAAATAAGTTTTTTTGAATCAGTTAATTACAGTTTTTGACAGTGGTACGGGGATCCTTAAGATATCTAATCATTAACATGTTAGGTACTGTTAGCCATAAATAGACTGACCATATTGACTTAGTGTACAGAAACAAAAGCATTGCTATACCAAAGTCTGCAACGCACTCTGCAGTTTGAAAACATATGAACGCATTCACAAGCAATTAATTATCTTTCCTTTTCCTTAAGCTTACCTGTAAGATAGCGTCGTCGTGTCCAAAGAATAATGCAACAGAATATGAGCTCAGCCTCACACGTGGAACCTTAATTTGACATCACGAATCCCATGTATGTCGCGCTAAAAAAAAAGGATATTTTTGTGTATGTTATATAAACTTTGGTAACATTCCACATACTCGTCATGTAAAGAAAATAACTTTCTTATATCAACAGAATATAAGACAGTGACATGCATGTTCGTTACAGTTTTGTTTGTTGTATCTATATATGAGAATAAGACACTAAAGTAGTATTCAATGACTTAATCAGGAACGCTTTGCGTTTAGAAACATATCTCCTGGTTGATTAAGCATAAAATTTATTATACCCGAAGCTGCACCTCGATCAAGTCATAACATCATTACCAGTGACTATAAAGATATGTAAACGCATCTCAGATATACCGCCATTAAAATATGAAAAAATAAATCTCAAAAGGTATAAATGACAAAACAGTTTTAGTGAGAGAAAAAAAATATGTATTCTGAAAATTATCCAATTATAAGCATACGTCTTTGTCCACAGGAAAACATGTAATTTAGTATTTAAGCAAGCAAAGTATTTTTTTAGCCTGACGTCTTACTTTTGATGCAATTTCAGTTGATTCATTAAAATTCATTTCTGAAAAATTGACTCTGATGTGGGAATTTGTACTAGTTTCGTTCAACCAGACTCTTTTTGTCTGCGCAAGCTACGCCGAACAAGTGATCAGACGTCTGGTTGAACGAGACTTTAGTATTTCTACCCGCTATTTCTTCAACATCTTTGTATAAAAATAAGAAATCGTTTTATATAAATCTATTTTTTGTTAATGTTATTACTCAAAGTTTGTAATTTGCATATAGAAATATATATATACATCAATATGTAGTTGTACTCACGTGTAGACGATATTTCCATTCGGGTTCGTTGTCATGGCGTCCTGAAATTGTGGAACTCTAAAACTCTTTCCCTCTTCAGTTGTTGTAGATTCAGTTACTTTCAGAAAGAAATCAACATAGATTGCTGAACAAGACTAAATAAAAATGATCTGTTCTTTTTAAGTAGAAACGAAAACTGTGTCAATGTAAATATTAATCTACGTCGTAGAGTAACGCTTTCCAGTGTTTCGGGGTCTGCGAAATCAAAGAGTGACAATAGTCTGTGTTTAGGTTTGGTATATATGCCCGTACATTATAAATTATGAATTTCAGGACAATTGAAACGTTATACTCTGTTTCAGCCCATACACAGAGGTAATACGTCACTTTGGAGACAACAGGAATTCAGCACAACTCGAAATTGGTACAATGCTCACCTGTATACATAGCGGTATATCTTTATGAATAATCGATTCTGTCATTTTCTATCATATAATGTTAAATGGCTAATCAACTTTGATCACGTGAGCCTTTGATAGGATTTCATTCAAATCATCCTATGGCCATACTAATTATTTCACGTGTCAATAACTTTACTATATTGCGCATCGTTTAACGGAAATGTAAAATGGTTTCATTCGAAACGCAGAGATTATTCCACAGACAATACAGAACAATATACAAATCGCAAGAATATTTGACATCTGAATAAAGAGAATGCAACAAAATTATAATGTATTTCTATCAAATCAACTTAATACTGCTTTAGAGACACGCCTTTTACACTCCCATACACTTGAATGTTGATATTGGACAAATAGAAGTTTCTGACGAGATTATAATGAATTCATCGTTACATTCAACGCTGACCACGTGACCTCCTCCGTCCTCCCTCATCTAATGTCTCACGATTATATTGATTTGACCAAGGCAAAGCATTGTCACCACCGTGAAATATTTGTTTAAGTCCTTTTCAAAAGAAACATTCCATAAAAATCACATGTTGCACTGCATTTTACAGAGTAATTGTTCTCAACTCATTATGGTTGCTTCTGATGTAGTGAAACACTTTACCTAAAACGAGATAAAAGTGTTTTTCAAATTGGCACTTACAGGCCTCCGTAGATTCTCCTTTTAACAGGACGCGGAATTGAATTCAATCAGCCGTAGCCGAAGAAAGAAAACATTTCATGGTGAGTTGTTTTGTATAGGCTGTAGGTAATCACAATATGTTAAGGTTTTATTTATACACTCTGACACACGTTAGATTGTCTATTTCAATGAATTATAAATACTTCATGTTTGAGTGGGAACAATGTCGAACTATTGAGAGGATTACGCGTTGATTATTTTATATACAGAGAAAAATATTGAAACATCGAAATGGCGTGGGATTTAAGAGGAAAAGGAGATCACATCTACGTAAGACATATTTCCAGACATACTAAGTTTTTTTGTTGTTGTAAACTGAGCAGAACTGTAATTGATGCTACGGTTAAGATTGGCGTGATCGATTTTTCCACGTCAAGAGCTTTCCGCCCTTCTAGTATACTTAAATATATCATTATTAGATTGTTTTTTTTCTCGAGAGTTTATCTAATCCTCTGAAACCGCTTATATAACTCTCTATACATCCACATAGGTCCAGACATATCGGGAGGCCGGTTGGCGCAGTAGATATAGCCCACTTGCCTTTCACGAAGGCGGCCGGGGATCGATTCCCCGATCGGTTCGGACGTGAGAAAGTATGGGGCTACCTGGCCGAACACGTGAGTTTTCTCCGGGAACCACGGTTTCCTCACACATAAAGGCCATCCGCGCACGTACATCCCGGCCAACAACAGAGATTAATTTAAGCTGAATGAACTTGTTTCATAATTGTTGTTATATAAACATATCTGCTGTAACAAAAAGTCAAAGCGGTCCATTTACTGAGGCTAAATTATAATATTAACAATGAAGAGGGGTTTTCCATATTCACGTGTCATGGCAA
>NW_018480051.1:120960-129026 GCF_002113885.1 Mizuhopecten yessoensis | reverse complement strand
CCCCCCCTCAAAATGTTGCTTCTGCTGCAATGAAAACCACTTAGACCACTGGATGTGTTTCTTACTATTTTTATTTCACTTGTCCGGTAGAACACGCTTATTACTCGTGTTCTAATAGACAGAAAATATTACAAAAGCCAGATCATTTTAAAAAAGCCACCTTACATTTACCAAGTATAGACACAATAAAAATGACGGAAAAATATGGTGCAATAATACACGTTACATGTACACAAACAAATTCAGCGCCCAATAGTGTAGCAGACATGAACTGTTGAACTTGCCAAAATCAGATTCTGTTCTCACAAATGTTTAGAATTTAAAGAATTTGTCCATATCGTTTCGTTTCTTTATTCTGCTTGAATTTTACAACTTCCGGCAAGAACGTAAAACACACAAATAACATTTATTTCGTATATTTGTTTGCTTAGTTATTTTTTCTCTATTTTAACATGTTCATCACTTAAAATACAGTTTTATATACTTGTTGAGAATACGATAGATTTTTGACCTCACCATCATAACCCATGACATCAAAGCCCGTAAAACTATCCGGATTTAGATCCGTTCAGCGGTTGATATTGCGCCTGAAACCAAATCAAGTATAGTCTCGTTCAACCAGACGCTTTATCACTTGTCTCTGTTCGGAGTAACTTGCGCAGACAACAAACGCCTGGTTGAACGAGACTAAAATCAAGTATGTCGTCTGGTTTTAAAGTAATAAATAAATGCAAACATATAAAAGAGTATTGTCTGGTGACACATGAGTCATATATTCTACCACAAAATTATCGAAGAGAAGTGCTGCGACTTGAACGTAACAGTTGTGTCTCGCGAAAGAAACTTTCCGCTGTGAAACGTCTCTGCAGTAGGTATCGGCGACCTGTCAATGTTTTCCCGAATGCTCGTCTGAAGCGTCTATTGCATGTTATATAAATGATGAAATTAAACAGTTGACCAACGGCAGTAATGGTTACCGTGTAATGTGTGTAAATCATCCACGATGACGTCAGCAAGAATGAACATAACCCTAATTCAAGGCAAACAAACGTAGCGCTGACGTAAAACAAGATGGGCACTTCGCAAACGATAAAAATAGAGACCACCCAAATGGTGATCACCGAGAGATTTCGGGATGATTTGTGCACAGAGAGTGATGACGCGGTCCTCAAGGAGTTGGACCTTTTTAATGTTTTAAGAATGGCCGGTTCGATACAAATTAGAATAACTAGAGGGAGAAGTATAAAGAGAATCGGATGTAGGTACCATAACGTGAAGTTTGACACTTCGATACTACAAGCCTGTACTGTTACGTTTGTAAGATAGAACGAACTAGTTTCGATAGCACAGTACGTATGTGAATAAATTTGAAATGTAAGATACACACCTGAACAAAGAACAGAAAATAGGATGAATATCAACGTATGCTTTTTAGAGCATATCAGTTTAGCTCGAAACGGATACACGACGCATATATACCGTTCAATAGCCAGTCCAACGGTTAAATAAGTCGAAGAGTAATGAAAAAACACTGGTAAAAAATTATACAAGAATGTATAGAGTTCACATATTCTATAAGGGAGATAATCACGGTGGTCTTCGAAATAAAACACATAGACGTCGATAACCCCGAACGAAGAGGAACCGAGCATATCACACAAACAGATACTAAGCAGTAACATGTGGGTGGGGTTTCTCAATTTAATTTTCCAGAAAACTGCAATGGTCAAAGAATTGCAGATGAAGACNCCCCCCCTCAAAATGTTGCTTCTGCTGCAATGAAAACCACTTAGACCACTGGATGTGTTTCTTACTATTTTTATTTCACTTGTCCGGTAGAACACGCTTATTACTCGTGTTCTAATAGACAGAAAATATTACAAAAGCCAGATCATTTTAAAAAAGCCACCTAACATTTACCAAGTATAGACACAATAAAAATGACGGAAAAATATGGTGCAATAATACACGTTACATGTACACAAACAAATTCAGCGCCCAATAGTGTAGCAGACATGAACTGTTGAACTTGCCAAAATCAGATTCTGTTCTCACAAATGTTTAGAATTTAAAGAATTTGTCCATATCGTTTCGTTTCTTTATTCTGCTTGAATTTTACAACTTCCGGCAAGAACGTAAAACACACAAATAACATTTATTTCGTATATTTGTTTGCTTAGTTATTTTTTCTCTATTTTAACATGTTCATCACTTAAAATACAGTTTTATATACTTGTTGAGAATACGATAGATTTTTGACCTCACCATCATAACCCATGACATCAAAGCCCGTAAAACTATCCGGATTTAGATCCGTTCAGCGGTTGATATTGCGCCTGAAACCAAATCAAGTATAGTCTCGTTCAACCAGACGCTTTATCACTTGTCTCTGTTCGGAGTAACTTGCGCAGACAACAAACGCCTGGTTGAACGAGACTAAAATCAAGTATGTCGTCTGGTTTTAAAGTAATAAATAAATGCAAACATATAAAAGAGTATTGTCTGGTGACACATGAGTCATATATTCTACCACAAAATTATCGAAGAGAAGTGCTGCGACTTGAACGTAACAGTTGTGTCTCGCGAAAGAAACTTTCCGCTGTGAAACGTCTCTGCAGTAGGTATCGGCGACCTGTCAATGTTTTCCCGAATGCTCGTCTGAAGCGTCTATTGCATGTTATATAAATGATGAAATTAAACAGTTGACCAACGGCAGTAATGGTTACCGTGTAATGTGTGTAAATCATCCACGATGACGTCAGCAAGAATGAACATAACCCTAATTCAAGGCAAACAAACGTAGCGCTGACGTAAAACAAGATGGGCACTTCGCAAACGATAAAAATAGAGACCACCCAAATGGTGATCACCGAGAGATTTCGGGATGATTTGTGCACAGAGAGTGATGACGCGGTCCTCAAGGAGTTGGACCTTTTTAATGTTTTAAGAATGGCCGGTTCGATACAAATTAGAATAACTAGAGGGAGAAGTATAAAGAGAATCGGATGTAGGTACCATAACGTGAAGTTTGACACTTCGATACTACAAGCCTGTACTGTTACGTTTGTAAGATAGAACGAACTAGTTTCGTTAGCATAGTACGTATGTGAATAAATTTGAAATGTAAGATACACACCTGAACAAAGAACAGAAAATAGGATGAATATCAACGTATGCTTTTTAGAGCATATCAGTTTAGCTCGAAACGGATACACGACGCATATATACCGTTCAATAGCCAGTCCAACGGTTAAATAAGTCGAAGAGTAATGAAAAAACACTGGTAAAAAATTATACAAGAATGTATAGAGTTCACATATTCTATAAGGGAGATAATCACGGTGGTCTTCGAAATAAAACACATAGACGTCGATAACCCCGAACGAAAAGGAACCGAGCATATCACACAAACAGATACTAAGCAGTAACATGTGGGTGGGGTTTCTCAATTTAATTTTCCAGAAAACTGCAATGGTCAAAGAATTGCAGATGAAGACAAAGCCTGCTAAAATCGGCATTATGTATTTGTGTAGGGTTATGACGTAGGGATCGTTCGTTTGAAAAAGTATTGGAAAGAGGCTGTTTATTTGAATTGAGTCTGCTTCTATCATTGTATTATTTACAATATCGTTAGCTGATCTGTTCATTTTGGGTTTTCGGACTTAAATTCTGCGAATCTGTTATGGTTTTGGTATTGGTGTACTATTTTTATAATCAAAATATTGCTGACGTTTTCGTGTTATGGGACCTCCTGAATTTAGAATGTGTTGGTCACGCCGACTCTTACAAGTTTGTTATGATATGTTAAATATTTATAGTACGGATTTACTAATTGTTGTAGAATAGTTATTTATGTTCGACTATTCACCTTTAAGAACGAACTCTGATTGGTATTTGGAGAACTGACGTCGTGACACTGATCGCGTTGTCAATTACAGATTTTAAATGTTTGAATATTCCTGGGTTAAGTAATTCCTTCATTCGGTCCAAACGCTGATATATAGTTGAAGTTGTTATATTGAACAGGAATTTGCAATAAGACTCTCCTTGAAAATAAGAGAAGTATTAGCGTTTTACTGCATCACCATCAAATCAGTCCGTAATTGTCTTGTTGGTGGGCGTGGCCGCTATCAATATTGATGCGTCAGGCGACGGTAGCATTGAAGGAAACCTGTCGTTCCGTAAACTTCTTAATGACGTCACTCTATTGTTGGAAGCAATCAATCTGTAAAATAAATGATTTGTTATTTAATATTTATCAAATTTTTCTTTTTGCAGCAGAAAAAAAACCTGTTTTCGTTTAGGGATACCAAAAACTGTAACGAAGTGTTGGAAACTATTTAATCCGGCATGACTATAAGTTTGATGAATCATTTCTGAACAGAAAAACCATACCTTGCAGTACTTTTATGAGAAAAGAGAAAGATGACATAAACATAATATAATCAACATTTATAAGTGTTTTTATTGTAAAAAAAAATCAGCGGTGCTAGACTGGGATTCGAACCCTGACCTTTAGATTGATATACTGTCGCTCTAACCGATTGCGCTATCTGGTAAAATGAAGAGTATTGGTTACATGTGCTACAGTTATATCCAAACGAAAAGTTAAGGGGAGGTTACTCTATATTATAGAAAAGAAACACAGTTCAGTTGAACATCTTTTTTCATATACTTACAGTTCGTATTACAACTTTGCTCACAATTCAATTTTTTGTGTTATTTTTCAGCGGTGTAATTTACCAAATTAGTTGGGTATGCTTTTTAAGTCAAACTATCTCCGTTTGATAGATACAGCGACTGTTCAGCCTAACTAAATAAAACGGTAACTAGGGGCCTATTCGTTTATGCGGAACAACCGATTCGTTTATTTTTAAATGTAACATTTGTTCGTATAAATCCTTGCGGACCTACAAAAGGTTATGCAGGCCTTGCAACGCTTTTTCAAGGCTTGCCTGAAAACAGCATCTTATTACAAGGTCCGACCTTATTTTATAAACGAGCAACTCTTGTCCGACCGGTTCAACCGTTTGGATCGCGATAAACGAAAGCAGCCTATTACATGTAGCGTCGAACAACATGAAGTAGCTTAAGGATGCATGCCCCACTGCACGCTGTTTTTTCCTATATGCAGTTACCGCCCCTTAACTTCCGTTTTGATAATTGGGACAGGACACTTCCGTTGGTTGACCAGGTAGCTCAATCGGTTAGAGCAATGCTACATAAATCTGAAGTGAAATATTCGATTCCCGGCCTAACCCCTCTGATTGATTTGCACACAGATTGTTTTTACAATCAAAACACTGTTGTTGATTATATTTCATCTTTATTATTCCTCATAAACGTCCCGCACGTCATGGTTTTCTTTTCAGAAAAGATTTATCAAGGCTATAGTCATGCCGGAAAAAAATAAGTTTTTTAGAATCAGTTAATTACAGTTTTTGACAGTGGTACGGGGATCCTTAAGATATTTAATCATTGACATGTTAGGTACTGTTAGCTATAAATAGACTGACCATATTGACTTAGTGTACGGAAACAAAAGCATTGCTATACCAAAGTCTGCAACGCACTCTGCAGTTTGAAAACATATGAACGCATTCACAAGCAATTAATTATCTTTCCTTTTCCTTAAGCTTACCTGTAAGATAGCGTCGTCGTGTCCAAAGAATAATGCAACAGAATATGAGCTCAGCCTCACACGTGGAACCTTAATTTGACATCACGAATCCCATGTATGTCGCGCTAAAAAAAAGGATATTTTTGTGTATGTTATATAAACTTTGGTAACATTCCACATAATCGTCATGTAAAGAAAATAACTTTCTTATATCAACAGAATATAAGACAGTGATATGCATGTTCCTTACAGTTTTGTTTGTTGTATCTATATATGAGAATAAGACACTAAAGTAGTATTCAATGACTTAATCAGGAACGCTTTGCGTTTAGAAACATATCTCCTGGTTGATTAAGCATAACATTTATTATACCCGAAGCTGCACCTCGAACAAGTCATAACATCCTTACCAGTGACTATGAAGATATGTAAACGCATCTCAGATATACCGCCATTAAGATATGAAAAAATAAATCTCAAAAGGTATAAATGACAAAACAGTTTTAGTGAGAGAGAAAAAATATATTCTGAAAATTATCCAATTATAAGCATACATCTTTGTCCACAGGAAAACATGTAATTCAGTATTTAAGCAAGCGAAGTATTTTTTAGCCTGACGTCTTACTTTTGATGCAATTTCAGTTGATTCATTAAAATTCATTTCTGAAAAATTGACTCTGATGTGGGTATTTTTACAAGTCCCGTTCAACCAGACTCTTGTTGTCTGCGCAAGCTACGCCGAACAAGTGATCAGACGTCTGGTTGAACGATACTTTAGTATTTCTACCCGCTATTTCTTCAACATCTTTGCATAAAAATAAGAAATCGTTTTATATAAATCTATTTTTTGTTAATGTTATTACTCAAAGTTTGTTATTTGCATATAGAAATATATATATACATCAATATGTAGTTGTACTCACGTGTAGACGATATTTCCATTCGGGTTCGTTGTCATGGCGTCCTGAAATTGTGGAACTCTAAAACGCTTTCCCTCTTCAGTTGTTGTAGATTCAGTTACTTTCAAAAAGAAATCAACATAGATTGCTGAACAAGACTAAATAAAAATGATCTGTTCTTTTAAAGAAGAAACGAAAACTGCGTCAATGTAAATATTAATCTACGTCGTAGAGTAACGCTTTCCAGTGTTTCGGGGTCTGCGAAATCAAAGAGTGACAATAGTCTGTGATCAGGTTTTGTATATATGCCCGTACATTATAAATTATGAACTTCAGGACAATTGAAACGTTATACTCTGTTACAGCCCATACACAGAGGTAATATGTCACTTTGGAGACAACAGGAATTCAGCACAACTCGAAATTGGTTCAATGCTCACCTGTATACATAGCGGTATTCTTTATGAATATTCAATTCTAAACAATACAGAAAAAATCGATTCTGTCATTTTCTATCATATAATGTTAAATGGCTAATCAACTTTGATCACGTGAGCCTTTGATAGGATTTCATTCAAATCATCCTATGGCCATACTAATTATTTCACGTGTCAATAACTTTACTATATTGCGCATCGTTTAACTGTAAAATGTAAAATGGTCCCATTCGAAACGATAGAAATGTATTTGAAGAAAATTACGAAAGCGTATAGTTGCCATTAGATATAGACTTATTAATATACATCACAACAAAGAATATTTCGAGAAACCAACATGTTTCCTGTTATGTCAGGTGATATATCTTGAGATAATTAATTGAAATAACTATGTCAACTTATTCTAATTCAGTAATTGTAGGACATACTATGGAACACAATACACTGGATATTGAGATAAGATATATGTTACTATCTTTATCCTGTGCTAGTGATATTCATAATATGTCAACATATCATATATCGAGTAACTGTTATTAACATGATATATCGACATACAGTATATTGAGTTACTGTTATTAACATGATATATCGACATACAGTATATTGAGTTACTGTTATTAACATGATATATCGACATACAGTATATCGAGTTACTGTTATTAACATGATATATTGACATACAGTATATTGAGTTACTGTTATTAACCTGATATATCGACATACAGTATATTGAGTTACTGTTATTTATTAACATGATATATCGACATACAGTATATCGAGTTACTGTTATTAACCTGATATATCGACATACAGTATATCGAGTTAGTGTTATTAATATGATATATCGACATACAGTATATTGAGTTACTGTTATTTACATGATATATCGACATACAGTATATCAAGTTACTGTAATTAACATGACAGTAACTTAATATACTGTATGTCGATATATCATGTTAATAACAGTAACTCAATATACGGTATGTCGATGTATCATGTTAATAACAGTAACTCGATATACTGAATGTCGATATATCATGTTAATAACACTAACTCGATGTACTGTATGTCGATATATCATGTTAATAACAGTAACTCAATATA
>NW_018480051.1:45082-119175 GCF_002113885.1 Mizuhopecten yessoensis | reverse complement strand
ACTCGATATACTGTATGTCGATATATCATGTTAATAACAGTAACTCAATATACTGTATGTCGATATATCATGTTGATAACAGTTACTCGATATATGATATGTTGACATATTATGAATATCACTAGCACAGGATAAAGATAGTAACATATATCTTATCTCAATATCCAGTGTATCGTGTTCCATAGTATTTCCCTCATTTACTGAATTAGAATAAGTTGACATAGTTACTTCAATTAATTATCTCAAGATGTATTACCCGACATAACAGGAAACATGTTGGTTTCTAGAAATATTGTTTGTTGTGATGTATATTAATAAGAATGTGTGTTTTGACGTGCAATCAAACTTTTAACAATGAAAAGTCCAACATTCATGTACAATGTATATATGTATGCGTTTTATTTCTACGCAAAACTTTTTAATAAAATAATTATTTCGCAAAAATTTAACTAGCTCCACTAATTTTGATCAGTATGTCACATACAAGAAATAAACATGATAAGGCCCACTGTACTGATAAACGTTTCATTTTCTCGTGCCTGTATTAAGATTTACAAACGTTGAAAAAAAATGTCAAATGCTTGGCAGGGTTACGTCCACTGCCAAAATTTGCCGTAATCATCTATACTGCAAATGCAAGCATTTCTGAATGTTCCAGAAATTTGAGCACTCTCTCAATTACCGTGTTTCGCTATTTCACAAGTAGGCGGAGCTTATGTCAGTTTCGGTATGATCAATTTCGTCATTGTCAAAGTCCAACCCATTTGATCTTTTCACAGCATTCCAATGTGATTGTCTCTCAGTCTCTTTGCTAACATTACTATCTGCACATCCGATCTGTGTTGTAAATTATGTATGTTGATATCGATTTCAATTTATGAAACAAAGTGATATTACCACTGGGTATCCTTTTTGTGTTCTTACTGAATGAACTTATTGAATCACGTAAGGAACAATTCACAGTTGAAATGAAAAATTGATGATGTATTGCATGGATGGTTTGTTGAGTGGTTGACACTTCCACGCAGACGGTCGGGTTTTAATTTCTGGAAACGTTGTAACGCGGAATTTTCGGGGGAATTTCCTTCTTTCTATCCCAAGCAACTCCAGCCATTCAAGGGGAGTGTAAGATGCACTTAATCACTCTTGATAACTCGGTCGTGAAAAGGTATGGGGTCACCTGCCCTACCACGTGGGTTTTCACCGGCTATTCCGGTTTCCTTCCACATTGAGACCCCGCGCGCTAACATCCCGGCAAATTAGAATGATTAATATCCTGTTGACTGTAAATATTAATTTGATATATTGTATGTCGTAAGATTTATAGCAAACATGAAGCATTTCTTAATACTCCTACTTCTAGAAACTCATACTCCTTATAAATGTTAATGAGTGTAATTTTTAATTTTGAGTCTGGCGTTCATATTTCAAACCCTTAGACATTGTGCAATTTATGTAAATGTATTGTATACGCTGAATGGTTCCAAAACATGCACAGAATGTATGATTTTTATATACTGTGTTTGGTTTGGTTTGTTTGTATTTTACGTCCTATTAACAGCTATGATCATTTTAAGGACGTGCCAGGTTCTGTTGGTGGAGGAAAGTCGGAGTTCCCTGAAAACCCCCACTGACCTTCGGCCAGTACCTTGCGACTGCCCCACGTAGGTCTTGAACCCGCGACCCAGTGGTGGAGGGCTAGTGGTACATGTAATATAATGTCAGACGTTTAACCAATTGGCCACTGTGTCCCCTCTACATGATTGTTCCCACAAAAGTCCGTCGGTTGGGACTATAAATGGTGTCCCGTGTGAGAACTGTCCAATCTCGCACGATAAGATCCCTCTGAGTTTTTCGAAAAAGAGTAGGCGAGAGTAGCGCCGACACAGAGGATAGGGTTAGATTTGTTTCCGGCCGATAGAGCTAGATTCTCTTTATTAGACATTTAGAAGGACTTCAATATATATATATATATATACCAAACAAAAACTATAGAGTAGACAGGAGCTGGTGTAGCTAGCGGCGGCTAAGTACCTCACTTCCGGTCCAGGCTTGGTGATGCTATACGACGAGTGTTAGGTTAAGGCAACTATTAGGCATAGGAACCGTCTTACAAAAACTAGACTTTTACAGTAAATACATATAGGACAGACGGCTACTTCTCTAACTTGTCTCCCTCTTCTATCCATTCACTCCATACTGTATCCCTTCTACTCATTTACCTGTCTTTTCTTCGTCTGCTGGATAACCGAACTACTCGGTAGTGAAGGGGACGTAAAACCTATCAAACAATCAATCAATCAATTGTTCTCACAATCCAAATGACCTTAGCTTTTGATAGAAATTAAAACCCTATACGATCAACCAGCCATATGGGAAGTTGTATTAAAACTCATTATGTACGGGAGAATAAGTGACGTTAGTGAACATGTGTAATTGATAGTTCTACCTTTGTATAGGTCGTTAATATTACATAACTCTACATGGCCCACTGCTCCACTTACCGAGTATTAGTCATGTGGTATTCTATAAATAGTTGATATACAGGGCAATGACCGTCTAGAATGATTAAACATTTTCTAAATATTATTGCTGGCAATGTTTTAATAATAATCTTATCGTGCTAGTTCATCGTAGCGTATTTCTGTTTGTATGAAAGCGTGTTCCATTTAGCGAAACGTTCTAAATGGAATGTGACAGTTCGCCGGAACGAACCAGTTCGTCGAACACGTCTCATTGGAGGGTGCATTGCGTTTGGTTATAAATCAAGGTGGTAATCCGTATTGTTTGACATTTCTCACAATTTTGTTTTACGCCGGTGCCTTTCAGATTTATTCCGGATTTGTTTTCCCTTTTCTTATAAAAGAATATTAGACTTGCACGTGCGCGTACGTTTGGTTTGTTAGATCACTTTCGGGTATCCGGTTGAAACGGTTGAAACGGTTGAACCTGTAAAGAAAACGACAGGCACAGATCTGAACCACGGCTGACCTTAGGAATATTCGGCACGTGTAGAATGAGAGGTCCAGACGTACCTGACCGAAACTAAAATGCTGACTATTGCTAGCGTTATTTCTTTCTAAAACAATGTCAAGCCACATGTAGTTTTTAGGATACGTTATATAATTCAGTGGACGCGTGTAAGAAGGGCATAATATACTTGATACATTATTTATTCTCCGAAACTGGTCAATTTTAGCTCTGCTTATAGAACTGTCCAAAATGCGGTCGTTTATCGTGGAATATTCCTGCATCGCCTGTGCCGTTTCAACCGGGATACACGAATGTAACCTTTGTGTTTTACGTCATATTAACTGCCGAATCATTATTAAGGCCGGGTTTTATGCTAGGCCGTTCAACAATTAGACAAGAAACGTGCATGCTTGGTGTTTTGTGATATAGTGAAGGTCATCGATAAAGTTTGGCACAAACGTCTTTTAAAATTTAAATCATACGATATTTCTCAAATATACAGAAACAAGTTTTTTATTGGGAAGTCCTTTCCGGAAATAGGTTTTCCACAGGGATCCATTCTCTGACCTTCATTAATACCTGTATATTAAGAATATTGCGATTTTTATTTTTGTCTGTCTCTCATCCTTTTTCTGACAGTACATTTTAAATTCTAAACGCTGAGCATTTAATATATACCATAAATATATGTTCATTTAATCCAAGATGTCGCAGTTTCACCCCACAATTTCTCACAACCAACTGTGTCAGAATCTTCCCTCAAATTAATAGAGCAAGAAAATATTGGAAAATTCCGAAGTACCACTGGTAACCATTGCAACCAATATGTGGTTAGTATCACCAATCAATGTCCTTACGACAGGAATGAGATTGTTTCAGTATTGAAATGCTCATTTTTTTACATATATGATAGTGTGCAACACATTTTCTGATCAAACATATTCCGTGATGTGCGTTACCCCGTTCGAGGATCGTTTGAATGGAAAAGTGCTGATGCATTTCATTTCTTATATATGGGTTAAAAACTATAAAAGAAATAAAATTGCATAAAAACTTCGGTTTCTTTTGAAGCTTTAAAATGACGCTGATCAAATGACGCTGATCAAATATCGTCGTTAATAATATCAAGAAAAACATGGTAACGAGATGCAGTTAATAAGTCGACATGAAAATCATCCATGATTAAAACATTTGGTGAAATATCTAGAGCATGGTTTAAAGACGTACGTAAATTTTCCCAAAAATTGTAGGCCGAACCGATAACCAATACAAAATTTGGTAGAGTGATTTTTAACCAAATAATCTCATCACCTGGATATTATAATTCCAGCAAACGGTCAACTTTTAAAATATTATTGATATAAACCAGAACACCACCACCAGCAAAATTTCTATCAAGTAGAAAAGGTACATGAAAACCAGTTATAAGTAAGTCATCTGTAGAGACCTGATCATCTAAATGAGTTTCAGTTAGGCATATAATATCATATTCACCAGATATATCCTCTATGTAGTCTAATTTATTCCTAACACTTCGTATATTAAGGTGAAATATTGAAAGCTCTCCACGCCCCGGGCCAGGATTGGACTCGATGTCCATATGCTGTAATAATAGTAAAAACAAGATTATAGAGAACTCAATATTTTGAAAGCATAGGTTTAAATGATAGATAAACCACGATATATAATACCGACCAAGGTCGAACACCCTTATAAATGAACCTAAACAAAAAGAGAACAACTTAAACGACCTCATCATACATCTGCCGTATGCTCTAGAATAAAAGGTACCGATCGCTATTCTGTGACACAAACAATACCTACTCACAAGAGAAGATAACTCTGCAATACGCAAAGACTGAATATATGTCATGACAAAATTCAAAGGTTGTTCAACTTAAACTAGAAGTTAGTGAAAAATTCGAACTGTTGCAAATAAGAAACAAAAGTTTCAAAGCAAAAAAAATCCTCCGAATTTTTCACTAACTTGAACAACCTTTGAGCCATCGAGGCCAGACACATTTTTAGATACAACGAACGTGTTGTCCCGCGCATCCACCAGTATAACTAGCGAACTATTGTATAGCAATATTTAAATTAGCCTAATCATCAGCTTAATAGTGTCACAAGCACATTGTTAACACCACGTGCTTATTGAAACCATATTTCAGCGTAAATAAAATCGTGAGTTATTGATTTTCTAATAAGATTGAAATGTTAATTATTGAAGGAGAGGATTCCGTTATTGCATTTGTTGTACGTTAGGAATAGTTTTGACAGCACTTTAAACGAATCTAAATGACAAGAGGCTCGTGTTAACTGATAGGTCGGTCAAAGTTATATTAGATAACGGGAGCGATGCGAAGATCTAATATTAATTAGATTGAGAGGGGCGACACCCGAGTTAAGAGTCGATTAATTTTATCGTTACGCTGTTTCGTACTTGACATGACTCTGGTCTGCCCGTGCATTCCGTTCCATTCGACCAATCATACGCACGCACATACATAGTGACATGTTCTTACTTATGTAAGAATGAGAATGTTAGGCAAGTGATAAATGATGTGTTAGAGCAGTGAACACGCCTCCTGGCGCTACATACAATCATATCAACATTTATTACATAGGTTATTGATTATATGAAAACGTATTGCACAAGTAACAATAACAAATTAGCACTGTCATAAAACCGGATGCCTCACTACCCACCCGGTTTCATTAAACAGTAATAACACGACCATAATTATGATGTATGGACTATACAGATATATAATGTACCAATAAACGAGTAGATTTATTAAGAAGTATCTTCCGCAATTATAATAGGGAATATGATCCTATACAAATGTGGCAGAGACGATATTTGTGATATCTATATTTATAACATTACGGTATATACATATGTTCTGATATATATAGTAATAGCGATCTTCATATTATGGTATAGTTATTTCCTTATTTTGGCCTCTTGGATTGGTTTGGTTATATATATTTTTATCATTGGTCAGTTTTGTAAGTTATCCCGTTGTCACCTCTTGGGTTAGCCAATGGTCAAGGGTTTCTTTGTTTTCTTTGTGTGACCGGTGGTTTTTGGCGCGATATTTATGAGAGACTACATGACGTCTTGACGAAGCAGACAAGACAGGACACTGAAATTACGAGTACACGTAAAAACCTCGGTTAATTCCGTACGACTTCAAATGGCCCTGTTCCACAAATAGGTACAGTTTTCTATTTTAAACTTATAGTAATTATTGATGAATGTATTTTATTGTACACTTTGTCTATTTATTAAGTAACCTCCGTATCAATAAATACTGAGCTAAGATAAGATTTACATCATATGTTCAATATTACATGTGTATAAATATCAGTAAATATAATGTAAATCTAGATGTAATATAACTTTTATAATTTATAGAACTATAATCTTACATGTAACATCTCAAGATAACTTCTTGTGAATTCACAGTGTGCTACATGTATATGTGCGTTATGAATGAGTTGTAGATCCCATACATATATCTGAAATGTAATTATTATATAATTGCAGGGTTTAATCATTTATGTCTAAAGAATGGGAACTACGCACAATAAATCGTGAAGAATTCTCACAGTGTTTGTTGATGTTTAATCTACAAAATCCACCACTGCTACACACATATCATCTTGTATAATATAGGTCACCTTCACAGGTGATCTATCCATACCAGTGAATACAGAGTCACTATAATTATATATAGGACACCTGCAGGATCTTAACAACTATTTGCATGTCGTCACATATAACGCTGCATAAGGGTTGGTCCAAATAGACATCCTCTACAACTGATCCATTTAATGTAGATAATGATGATACATGCTTCTGCAAGCAATGGGTTTTCTGATCAGCGAACTGAATGGTTTGGCCAATCCATACCAATCCAGCACGTTGATCCAAACACATTGATGATATGATGGTAAAACAATACTGGATGATATGTATAAAACATGATATTAATAACTATACTTGTAATGAAATGTCTCGTCCCCTGTTTAGGTCGTCCCTGAGGTTTGGCCTATCCATACCATCAAGGCTATAGACCATCACAGATCACGTTAAAAATACTTTAAAATACCTCAAGGAATCACCTCGACATATGTTAAAAACAATGATATGGATTAAAAAATACTAGTGTTCGGTGTTGATACAACTTTTTGACAGGTTTACATCAGACTTTTGAATGACTTTGCAGGAGAAAAACCCAATGCCCATACAGATCAGGTGGTTTACGTACACGTCCTGTACGTCTAGGTTCTTGAACCTCATGCCTTCCTGGATTCGTCTAATGAGAGTTAGGTGAGCTCAAATCAAGGCTTGGCACAGACTCTGGCTCTCGCATAGAATTATGAAGCCCTCATGCACACTGGAGTCAACTGTAGACTCCAGTAACTAAACTAAGTCAGAACTTTGACCCAGATCACTCTCAGTGATAATGGTCATTAGTTCATATCGAGTTAACGGTGTCTCATGTGCAGGGGTTATTTTTTTCGTCCTGCGTCGCGTGGAACGCCTCGGGTTATAAGGAGGTGGTAACTCGGTCTCCATGTTGGAGTCTGAAGATGAAGATGAGGTTTCAGAGTCTGTCTGAGCGACACCGACTGTCCGTTCCTCACATCTGTCCTTGCGGTCAGACGCTGTAGGGGGAACCTCGACCACCTTACAGAGTTTTTTTTTAACACCACTCTCAATCAAAGTTACGACCCTGATCACTATGTAGCCTTTCAGGAAAACTGTTATACACTATAAATTTCTCATAGAAAGCTTTGGCTGTAGTGTACGCCTTTTGACTCTTACAAGGCACAGCTGGGGCATACCTGGTAAAGTGATCGGTTATCACTAGAATGTTTTCAAATCCGTCAGACGACCGTTCTAGACCGCGAAAGTCGATACACACCAACTCCATCGGTCTTGTCGTCTGTATGGGTACTAATCCAGCGTTAGGTTTGATAGGAGATTTCCTTCTTATGCAGCGACCGCAGGTCTCAACCTTTTCGTTTACATCTTTCTCCATACCTGGCCAGTAGAAACGCTGCCTAGACAACCAAAGTGTTTTCTCCTTTCCCTGGTGACCAACATCATCGTGGATACCCTTCAGGGCGAGGGAATGGTTCTGCTTTGGTAGTACAAGCTGTTTGATTTTCTGACCGTCAAGAGAAGCGGTTCTAAACAGAACACTGTCGTGTAAACTCGAGGTATTCCAAGTTCTGAACATTTTCTGAACATATTGAGTTTCCTTGAGCCGTTTCCCTCTGTATTCTCCAGGTGTGAAACCCGCGCAATATCCGAGTCCTGATGCTGCTGTTTTTCCCAGTCAATAGTCGCAAGTTTATCTGTTGACTCCGCACTCTCACTGGCCAGATAAGGCACATAATCGTCAGACACACTTTCCGCTAGCGGGGGGACAATGACTGCTGATTGGCATATAGTCTTGACAACGTCAGTACTAACCTGAGATATGCGTGAGAGACCGTCCGCGTGAGCGTTTTATTTTTCCCACCACCATACTACAGGATGAAATCATAATTTGCAAGAGCAGCAACCCACCTGTGGCCGTTGGCATCCAGCTTGGCTTTTCCAAGCACATAAGTAAGAGGATTGTTGTCGGTCACAACTTCGAATGAAATAACATAGAGGTAGTCATGAAATTTGTCCGTAACTGCCCACTGAAGTGCAAGGAATTCCATCTTATGTGCCGGATAATTCGGCTCACCTGGTCGTAGCCCACGACTAGCATACGCGATCACTTTCTCGCCATCTTCATGTTTCTGATGAAGCACAGCGCCTAGTCCTAGGCCGCTGGCATCAGTATGGAGGATGAATGGCTTAGTGAAATCAGCATATGCCAGAACTGGTGGATTCATCAGTCACTCCTTCAATGTCTGAAAGGCGACCTGCTGGGACTCTTCCCAGACCCATTCAGCCTTTGCATTAGGTTTTTTCTTAGATTTAATCTTCGGTTTGACCTTAGATTTCTTGCAGATCATGACCTTGCAAGAGTTGATTTAGGGGTTGTGCTATTGCAGCGTAATCTTTGATAAAACGCCGGTAGTACCCACTGAATCTTTGAAACTGACGAAGCTCCTTTACATTATGTGGTCGTGGCCAATCGTTGACGGCAGACACCTTTTCAGGGTCCGTAGCTATACCGTCTTAAGACACGACATGCCCTAAATATGTCACAGATTTCTTGAAAAATCACATTTGGAAGGTTTTAATTTCAGGCCATGTTGGCTTAGTCTGGCAAAAACCGATTCCAACCTAGTCAAGTGCTCGTCAAAAGTACGTGAGAAGATAAGGATATCATCAAGGAAAATGAGACATTCTCTCAGATGCATGTCACCCATACACTTTTCCATCATTCTCTGACAAGTAGCACCAGCATTATAAAGACCAGACCCTATTCTGTTAGTCTCCCAGAAACCCAGGATACCAACAGAAAAGGTCTTTTTTTCTTTGTCTGCTTCGTCCATCTCGATCTGCCAGTATCCTGATCGAAGGTCCAACTTGGAAAAGTATTTTGACCCAATCAATGTGTCTACTGTGTCATCGAAACGTGGCAACATATACGAATATTTTACGGGATCGCTTATTATCTATGCAGATTTGTAATGAACCGTCTTTTTTTCGAACCAGCACAACGTTCGATGAAAAAGTGCTGTTTGATTCTCTTATCACACCCGCTTCTAACATTTCCTTTTTTGTGCTGACGGACCTTCTCGTACATACCGGGTGGTATCTTACGATACGGCTGTTTAAAAGGCCGGTCTTCTAAAAGCTCAATTGTGTGCTTCACGAGGTCCCTGTATCCTCTATCAAAAGCGCTGGTGAAAAACGCATGTTTCCAATTCCCTAGCACCTGATGCACCCTAAGTAGTTGCTCATCACTAAGGTTCGCAGTGTTTATCAATATATCAAGTTCTTCGGGAACCGATTTTGGTGCCTCAGTAGCGGTTTGAAGCCAAGTTGCCAAACAAATCACCCGTCATAATGTCCCCAAACAAATCACTCGTCATACTGTCTCCAATCATATCCATCGTCATACTGTCCCCAATTAAATCGTTCGTCATTATGTTCCCAAACAAATCACCCGTCATAATGTCCCAAAACAAATCACCTGTCATAATGTCCCAAAACAAATCACCTGTTATTATGTCCCAAAACAAATCACTTGTTATTATGTCCCCGAATAAGTCACCTGCCATACTGTCCCTAATCATATCACTCGTCATAATGTCCCCAATCATATCACTTGGCATACTGTCCCTAATCATATCACCTGTCATAATGTCTTCAATTAATTCAATCGTCATAATGTCCCAAAACAAATCACCTTTCATAATGTCTGGAAATCTTATTATAAAATGATACTTAATAAGATTTGTTTATGTACAACACTAAAGTACAATGTTACTTATACTATGTTATATATTTTAGTTTAATGTCTACGTACCTATATGATGCTTGTGAAGGTGGTTATGTATTCCAATGAATACTCCGCTGGTATATATATACATAATTATATATAGCTTCAGTCTAGACCACGTGACTGATCAAGCGTTAGGAGACTTGACAGTACAGTCACGTGACAGTCAATCAGCGTCAGTAGCTCACTAGACAATGCAAGTCGTAGGAGAGTGTCCGACTATCTATTACTCTCAGTCAATTTCAGTCTCCACCAGCCATCGCCGCCACACTCCTAGCGGTTGCATTGCTGATCATTACACATGGGTAGACCGATTACAGTGTATGTAGCAACGTTGACTAGTATTAGTATGAATGTATATATTCACGTTATGTTTGTAGTCTTTATATATAAATATATGTTTTATAGATATCTAGCATCGCATTAACATATAGAGCACTGGTGATTCAGGAGCAACATATGGTCATGTTTCATTTGCAATGTATCATTACATATATTGGGTGCATGCAACATCTAGCTACATAAACAGTCACTTATACTTATATGACGTAACTTACACTTTATAGTCTTGTAATTCACTTATAAAGTATTGTTTTTACCCCCAAGTTGTCATCATAGCCATAATATGGCATACAGTGTATATAAGACATTTTATTTGCACTTAGCCCATAATGCCAAGTACAAGTGCAAGGCATGAGGCTAATCAGATGCGGATGCTGAAACCGGTTCAAACGCGTATCTGGTATTGCCGCTGAAGTCTTGACTGATCCATAGTACATGGGCTATGCCTGGACTCAGGTGGAACCTCCGTTTATCGTCATGTACAGTAGCACGTGTGAGGTTCGATAGCATTACCGCTGAAGCTTTCTCTGATCCGTAAGGCTATTAGCTTATAGCATAGTGGGTTATCCCCCTTACCATTTAACTACTCATGCTCAAATCCACACATCTGTCCTGCAGCATGCATGAGATGTTCGATAGCTATATTGCTGAAGTTTCTCTGATCTGTATAGGTTATTATTAGCTGCCATCATATGAAGTTACCTCCCTTGTCATTTACCAAGACAGCTCAGGCCTCGCCTAGCTAGGTATATTTCAATCATTCAACATGGACTTCTCAATACAACAGTACTTCTGTTTATGTAACTAGAGTTGACATCCCCCCCCCCCCCACCCCCCCCCAAGGCCAAATGTATAATATGTTATAAGGAATTGGTGTAACCAGTTATATTTTATTTTGTTGTATACATGTATGTTTTATGAACGAGTCAAATCTGTATCTGAGAGAACCAGTACGAGTGTTTGTGTTCATTGTATCACATTGTAAAGCAAGGTTATTGATTTGTGTAGTTAAGTAAATATAGAAGGCCAATTCAGTTTATACTCGTGTGTGTGTTGTGTATAAACCTAAACAAATCACCCGTCATAATGTCCCAAAACAAAACACCTATTATAATGTCCCTTAAGAAATCACTCGTCATTATGTCCCCAATCATATCACCCGTCATTATGTCCCCAATCATATCACCCGTCATAATGTCCTAAAACAAATCACCTGTTATAATGTCCCTTAAGAAATCACTCGTCATTAAGTCCCAAATCATATCACCCGTCATTATGTCCCCAATCATATCACCCGTCATAATGTTCCCAATGATATCACTCGTCATTATGTCCCCAATCATATCACTCATCATTATGTCCCCAATCATATCCCCCGTCATAATGTCCCCAATAATATCACCCGTCATAATGTTCCCAATAATATCACTCATCATTATGTCCCCAATCATATCACCCGTCATTATGTCCCCAATCATATCACTCGTCATAATGTTCCCAATGATATCACTCGTCATTATGTCCCCAATAATATCACTCGTCATTATGTCCCCAATCATATCACCCGTCATTATGTCCCCAATCATATCACTCGTCATTATGTCCCCAATCATATCACCCGTCATAATGTCCCCAATCATATCACCCGTCATAATGTCCCCAATCATATCACCCGTCATAATGTCCCCAATAATATCACCCGTCATAATGTCCCCAATAATATCACTCGTCATTATGTCCCCAATCATATCACCCGTCATAATGTCCCCAATCATATCACCCGTCATAATGTCCCCAATAATATCACCCGTCATAATGTCCCCAATAATATCACTCGTCATTATGTCCCCAATCATATCACTCGTCATTATGTCCCCAATCATATCACCCGTCATAATGTCCCCAATCATATCACCCGTCATAATGTCCCCAATAATATCACCCGTCATAATGTCCCCAATAATATCACTCGTCATTATGTCCCCAATCATATCACTCGTCATTATGTCCCCAATCATATCACCCGTCATAATGTCCCCAATCATATCACCCGTCATAATGTCCCCAATAATATCACCCGTCATAATGTCCCCAATAATATCACTCGTCATTATGTCCCCAATCATATCACTCGTCATTATGTCCCCAATCATATCACCCGTCATAATGTCCCCAATCATATCACCCGTCATAATGTCCCCAATAATATCACTCGTCATTATGTCCCCAATCATATCACCCGTCATAATGTCCCCAATCATATCACCCGTCATAATGTCCCCAATAATATCACCCGTCATAATGTCCCCAATAATATCACTCGTCATTATGTCCCCAATCATATCACTCGTCATTATGTCCCCAATCATATCACCCGTCATAATGTCCCCAATCATATCACCCGTCATAATGTCCCCAATAATATCACTCGTCATTATGTCCCCAATAATATCACTCGTCATTATGTCCCCAATCATATCACTCGTCATTATGTCCCCAATCATATCACCCGTCATAATGTCCCCAATCATATCACCCGTCATAATGTCCCCAATAATATCACCCGTCATAATGTCCCCAATAATATCACTCGTCATTATGTCCCCAATCATATCACTCGTCATTATGTCCCCAATCATATCACCCGTCATAATGTCCCCAATCATATCACCCGTCATAATGTCCCCAATAATATCACCCGTCATAATGTCCCCAATAATATCACTCGTCATTATGTCCCCAATAATATCACTCGTCATTATGTCCCCAATCATATCACCCGTCATACTGTCCCCAATCATATCACCCGTCATACTGTTCCCAATGATATCACTCGTCATTATGTCCCCAATCATATCACTCGTCATTATGTCCCCAATCATATCACCCGTCATAATGTCCCCAATCATATCACCCGTCATAATGTCCCCAATCATATCACCCGTCATACTGTCCCCAATCATATCACCCGTCATACTGTCCCCAATCATATCACCCGTCATACTGTCCCCAATCATATCACCCATCATAATGTCTCCAAACGAATCACACGCCATGTCTCCAAACCTAACAACCGTCTTACTTTATCCAAACAACTCTACCGTCATAATGTTTCCGATCAAATCACCCGTCTAAATGTCTCAATCAAATCACCCGTTATTATATCTCCAAACAAACCATTCGACAAAATGTCCCTAAACAAATCATTAGACATACTGTCCCCGAACAAATCACTCGTCATATTGTCCCCAATCAAATCACTCATCATAATGTCCCCAATCAAATCACTGGTCATTATGTCCCCAAACAAATCACCCATCATACTGTCCCCAATCAAATCACTCCGCATAATGTTCCCAATCAAATCACTGGTCATTATGTCCCCAAACAAATCACCCGTCATACTGTCCCCAATCAAATCACTCCGCAAAATGTCCCCAATCAAATCACTCCGCATAATGTCCCCAATCAAATTACTCGTCATACTTTCCCCAAACAAATCCCCCGTCATAATGTCCAAAATCAAATCATTAGTCATAATGTCCCCAAACAAATCACCGTCATAATGTCCCAATCAACTCGCCTGTCAAAACATTTCCTTTGTCATTATGGCTTCTTTTAACCCAAAAAAGGACATGGGTCATCTGTCATGTGATACAAAGATAACTTTAATATTTGATTATAGAAGACCCTTTAAAATGTTTGTTTTAGGTCACGTGTTTCCTTTATTTATAAGAGGTCAAGTACTAAGAATGCACCCATGTCTTGTCTGTTTCACAAATATATTGAGTGACACTTATTTTAAAACTCATATTGATTATTTTTATTTACCAATTTAAATAGCATACACATATTATAAAACCTTTAAGTATTGCCATAAAACTCCCCTAGCTTAGGGCATTAAACCTATTTGTTTAAACTTTGTTTTGTATGTTATGGGTCAAAGAAGTAATATAGACGGTAACATGTTGTGTATGTTAGATATACCGTACTCTATTATTGGGGTCGTGAACAGGTCCCCGAATTCAAATTCAATTACGCTATCGCACCTCCATGTCAAGTGTGATCATCGTACTCGGCCATGTTAATGATTAGGGGTATTGTAAACACTAAACAAACTAAGAACCGTCCGGATTCCGCGTCCCAAGTCATAATGGAGGTATTATAAACACAAAACAAACGGAGATCCGTCCGGATCACTGTTACTCGTCACCTGGCTATCGGGATTGTCACACATACGGAACGTTCACGGTTGTGACCACTCAATATCCACTCTAAACACATTAGTACCAATACGTGTACAACAGACTCAAGTTTCTTGTTGATAGAGGCAATTTAAGATTCATATCCGACGGGCCTACTTGGGCTGAATGAAGGAATTTTAAACTTCAATGACAAGTTATTTCGAGAAAGAGATATGGCTATCAAGTGCTGTTCGTTTGATTCCTAATGGAATTTTAAATAGAATAGTTCGAGATGAAATTTGACCATTTCGTTTTCAACAAGTAAAAATTATAACCTTATCTGATGGGTTATATAGCCAAAGGTATTTGTATAAACCTTTCTGTGTTTTGACATACGATTTGACGCCATACTCCCCCTGGAGTGATTAATATTACTCTAACGTGAATATTTTGTAAGCGTGTATTCGAATATCGTATGACTGATCATGGCTTGTAGAAATACAAAAGGGAGGATAGTTTCTACGCATTAACAGAGGTAAGGAACTGCCATCGCTCCATACTAGGATATCAGTTCCTTATGTGAAAAAAAAAGAAGAAGAAGTCGTAGAAGAATATAATCCAAGGAGAAACTAAAATGGAGGAAAAGGAGAAGGACATTATTGAAAGGAACAAGGAATTATTAGTCCGGAATATTATTCTCACGCCAGAGTTTTACGATATGTTGCAATCTTATAATGTCCTCCCTGTCACCATGGTAACAGATATTAAGGTAAGCTATGCATAAAACACACTGTGTTGTATCTTTGAGCAAGATATTTTACTACGCTTGTTCCAGTCTAATCAGCTGTAAATGAGTACGTGGCTGGGCAGTGCTAGACATGTAGCATGCTAGCTGTGAGCGGCGAAATGGTATAATATCTGTACGGTAGCACATATCTGAATGGTAGCTGTATGCTCCCCAGGGAGTTGAGAAAGATATTTGCTGGTTGCAAAGGCCCTATAACCACGGATAATAATGTATGAACCGCTTTGAGAAGGCCTACGAGCTAGGTTGTGATAAAGCGGTATATAAGAACCTCGAATTATTATTTTATTATCATTAAAGATATGAAGTACCCGTCAACATGAAATGTCAAAAATCGGCGTTTTGATGATTGCCACACTAAGAAGTATTTTTGATAACTTTTGGATATATATAATATATACTCAGACTCCGATTCAGTGTGCTAAGACGTACGATGACGTCACAGGAACAATGAGACGACGTCAAAGGTTTTCACAATGAAAATATGTCGTTTTCATTCGACGTATTTTTTTGAAAAAAACATACCCTGGACAAGCCAAGTTGTCATTTTTAAAAATTAATGCCTTAACTGTGTTGAATTAATTTACATAAGATAGATTCATAGTATGCAATATATCTCATCTGTTTATGGTATATCTTATTGACTACATATATACAATAATGTATATGGTTTGCTGTTTAAATTTCTTTATAAGCAATCTTATAAAATATAGATGAATTATATAGAAAGTTACGAGATACCTTATAAGGTAATGACGTCACATATGTTTAAGATATATAATTTACGAACCACATGCTCGACATTGCTCCATGATTAAATGTTAAATGTTAAAAGTTGGCTTGCTATACATTCCATCTGACATTTTATGTCGTAAACTCGTTTAAACTCGTTCCATACAATCGTATGAAACGGGAAATAATTTTAGATCCAATTTATCAGTATACTATATCAAAGTGATTGCGCTATATGTATCAATATAAAGTTGGACTGTTATCAAGTTAATTGAGGTGAATTTTACGAGTACAGTATATACACAACACACTAATTAATTATCGTACGTGTGTAAACACATGCAATTTCTTCCTCGTTTGAAATCTTTTTAGATCTTCTGTAAGTTTTTAAAATAAATTTAACATGGCCTAAATCTATGTCAGACGACTCCTAAACCTTAACAAATACAATACGTACATTTTCGAACAAAAATCAATGATTTTATCGCAGGCGTCAAGCTCTGTGCCATACGATCCATTTGATGTCTTTCCTGTGAGTTTTTTTGTAAACATTGGTGATATGTATACATCATTTTATTGACATAAAGACACAGACCAAACACAGGTCGCGTTTTTTACTGATAGTTGACCTTGTTAAAACACAAATCGCCTTTATATCATAGAGTGTCTGTATATATCTTGCATGTACCTTAATATATACACAGGTCGCATATAGCTGTCCGCAAACTGTCTGCGTAACCGTAAAATAAAAAAATATAAAAATCGTCCCAATATAATTTATTCATATTTCATATAGAAGATTATAAAATCGTTCCAATTACATTTGATTTTTTTTGAAAATATAAAACTTGCTGAAGCTCATTTATTAAAAAAAAAATGAAAATCATCAAATAGTAACTAGATTTAAATTCTCGTGAGTTTTTAACCGATAAAATTGGGACGATTTTGACTTCACAAATCTGTAAATATATACGTATTAAGCACTTCATCCTTTAAAGAAAGTACAAGTATCTTTCGCCTCCGATCTAGACAAAATATTATGAATATGTTCAGATGTTTAGAAAATTAGTTAATTTAATAAATAGTAAAGTCGACTTTTCAAAGTTACTTCTTTTAATGTTTTAGATTATAAACATCATTTTAGGATTCGTATCCATAAATTTCATAAACATGCGTTTGGTGTTTTTGAAAAATAAATGAAATTAAAAAGAAGACACCAATATAATTTTGCACACGGTTCTTGTTACAACACACTCGGAATTTCTCGGCCGATTCGGTCATTTAACGTTGGAAGGAACTGGAATCGGGGCGAGGTGTTCCGAATGGTTACAACAGTGATACTTAAGACGTACATATTTTAGCGGTAATCTTATTCAAGCGTTTTTGCGCTTATAATATTGCGCGAACTTATGAGTGCACTAATTGAAGTTACCGTTTATCGGTTTATTATGTATATATTTTGAAGCACCAACTCATTAATGCGATAACCCGTTAAAATCCAATAATGCACTAAAATTTGTGCCCGCTAAAATAAAAACATTTTCAGTATTATAGTCATCACTCATGTCAGCAGTTTTAGCCTTGAGAGGGCGTCACAAACATCGACATAGATATGAGACTCATGATCCAATTAATATTTATATAGCTTACAGTTTAGTCTTGTTTATTTCTTACGTGTTGACAACACAAAATGACATTTAACAATTGTGTAGCAATGAAGTGCTTTCAGTTGTTGGCATTCATAGGCAATATGGCCCTAGGTTTTGTCCGTGGAACGCATACACACATTCTCATTTAACTCGAGACATTGTCGATAACTAACTAATTAGCCTAACTAACTAACTAACTGACTATACATGATTTGTTTTATAACAATTGTGAAACAAGTTCTTTCAACTTTCATATTAATCACTTTTTTTGGCCCGAATGGTAGCAAACAGGGTCTTTATTTGGGAGGAAACCGGAGGACCCGGAAAAACCCCACGGGTCGAGCAGGTAACCCCCCATACCTTTCCACATCCAACCGGGTAATCGAACCCCGGCCGCCTTGGCGAAAGGCAAGTTCATTATCCATAGCGCCCCTCAACCACATAAATAGATAACAACGTTTGGGATTCTTGTAGCCCTGATAAATTTACACCCAATCGAAACAGAAGTTTAAAACATGCACAGTCTGACACCGAGATTACAGTGCTTCATATATATCTCTATTTCTAATTTACCACCTTTAATTTATAGCAACAAGAACATCATAAAAACAGTGCTTCAAAAAACCGGAAGCTGGTGGGGCGCCATCTTTGAAAATATTGAAATACGAATATTTCGTGTTTGAAGTAAAACAAACGGTTGAAGTTTGTTTCAATCCCGAAACTATTTAAACGAGACATTGTCGATAATATACCCAATATAACGGCTTTGTTTTGATGTCGTGTGTATCTAGAAACTGTATCATATAAATAGTACGCCCAGTGATTGGTAAATACAAACATAAACCCTCTGTCAACAATTGTCTAGTCTTTGTTTACCGTACGGCATTAGTAAACAACCTCGTCATTGTTAGCTTAAACATTTTAAAAGTATTTCCTTTAAGTTTGAAAATCGCTACACACCTACTACACATACCTACGACCCCCTCCCATCGCTACACACAAACACATCCCCTATTCCTCATCACCTCCCCTACCGTTTAAACACACCATAAAGCCATTTATCGGTTAATTATTTCTGCAATAAGTATCACAAATTCCTTTATTTGTGTTAAGTTCATCTTCGAAATTCAAAGGTTTCGCTCCCTATTTACATTTTCTCTGTATCCATGGATTTCTCATATCAGGATCAAAGTCTCGCCTCCTTTGGGATGGTACAAGTTGAACTGAATCCTGCTTACATGTGAGCTCAGAGCAATGCTTTGATTACCCGTGAAAATGAATCGCACGGCATGACGGTAAAATCGAATGGCTTTGATCTCAGATTAGCTAGTTGATGTTCTTCAAACCACATGTACCACTGTTAAATGAAATATAGACTTTATTTATTTTACAACAATTTTGAAACAAGTTATTGCAACTTATATCAATCGCTCTTGTTGGCATGGATGGGAGGAAACAGGAGTATCTGGAAAAAACCCACATGGTCGGGCAAGCGACTCCTTACCTTTTCACGTCCGGTCGGGGAATCGAACCCTGGTCGTCCAGGTGAAAGGCGAATGCGTTATCCAATGCGCCACTGTCTATTCGTATTTCGATTGGTCAGTTTTTGATGTCTAGAACCAATTAAATAGCTTTCACCGCGAGCTTTCGATTTCGTCATAAGAAAAGCCAAGCATGCAGAGGTAATGTGTATTTTGAGAGCGAAACCTTTTGATTTCGAATTTCTCTTTCATGTCGATTAAAATGCGTTTCATGTTTTACGTAGCTTCTTGGTTATAAAATCGTTTCATATGCCAACAGTTTAGGTTTTAATATTGATTATGATTAATCACGTTGATGGAACTATCGATGCGTAAAATATCACGGGTGGTTATATTTCAGTCAACACGACGCATAAATGCGATATTTAGCATTCCTTATAATCATATTAAGAAAACGAGACACCCATTCAATCACTTTAATTTTTTTCTTGACGCTTAATATTTCCTCGCTTTAAAGAGAAACGTACAGCAATACGAGATACGTAAGTGCATTGACGTTTTGTTATTGCCTCTACTCCTTTAAACACTGGACAAAATTGTATTGAAGTTGTTTTTGAAATAATCTTTATATTACGGTAAAATAAGACGACTATACTTTACGATATTAGGCCTTGTTTTCTAGTATCTAATTTCACGGTAACATAAAGTTCTTCGATCGAGTGAAATGTAGTTGTCTTAAAACTTTTAAATGTATTTACAATTTGCAGACCCATACATGATATACGACTCGTAGCCTACGTTAAGTGTTTACAAGTTTATGTTCCTACAGATAAGTAGAGTAATCAATCACGTCAAGTGATATATAATAATTGTGTAAACAGAGATTTTACGGCTCGTGACCTCCCCGTGTAATAGGATCGAATACAAATATGACCTTCGTGGTGCTAGCAGGTCACGTGATAGGGCGTGCAGTTTTGTTCCTTCATATCTTAAGATCTCATTAAAATGGAGATTATCACTTTGTCTTTAATTCTCTCTGGCATAAACATGAATAATATTAAGGATCCTTGTCCCACGTTCGGCAAAACACCTGAGAATCCCACCGCAACACCGTGTAGTAGTTTCTCGTAAAATTCGTTTTCTGTAGCAAGACAAGGGCACTTCAGTTGGCGAGGTAGCACACTTGCTTAGAGCTGCAGAATAATAATGGGAGACCCAGAGCACCAATCCAGGTCTGGCCCAGTAGCGTTTTCTGAACACTTAGAACACTGCTGTTGAGTTATGTGGCTTATTTCATCTTCAATCATATTTATTTAAAAAAAAAAGTTTTTTCGGGGTATTGTTTTTCTTCAGAAAACAAATATTTTCAAATACAAAGTTACAATTTCGGCAGAGGTATGAGTAAGTAACCTTACGTTTATTTAGATAGAGTATTCGGATCGCGACGAATGTGCAAACCCTGTCCAACCCTGCATGTGGGGGATCGTGAAAAGAATACAGCTCTGCTGTTACTCAATGCATGTATCGTAGGAGGCGACTAATGCGGCAACCCCTGCAGAATTGGGGATTTGATTTGGTGTCCTCTATTTAGGGGACACAAAAGCGACCAAGATAAATCTGCTGCACCCATTGCAATATTTGGGATCTTTATCTTTCTTTCTACTTCTAGCTACCTTTTATTTCCTAGCGCATTGCTTGGCAACACCTCACATTTGGCTTGAATGTTGAGCGTTCGCCCAGGTGAGGAAGGCAATGGGTTCTGTTCCCAGGCCGGGACACACCAAAGTCCTTAAAATGGTAGTTGTTATTCCCTGCTTAACGTTCAGCATTAAGGGGAATGGTAACAACTGGTTCATCCGTTGTCCGTATAATGTTACCGGGCGGAATGCTGTGCTAGGTGCCTCCAGCAGGTATTTTAATGAGATAGCACTATAAAGTCGGTATCAGACCCGCTCTATCACAAGGAGGCAAGCACACCATCATTATCTGTCTCCTGCATACACACACGCAAGCACGCATACACTACACACATGGAGGCATGTCCTTAAATGACCTTGACTGTTACTAGGACGTTAAACAAAATTAAACCAAACCAAACCTGTCCAACTCATCCTCGATACCCCGGGGTACGTTACGCTAGCGAGAGTGAGCGTAACCCCTGTGGTTACAGACTATAAGTCTATTTGTAAACATTGAATACGTAACGTTGTGTATTTGAATTGCGTAATAAAGGTGACCATGCTTACATGTTGAAGCCTGTGGCTAGCACACTGGTGTTCAATTAGGGTTATCAAGAATGCAACCTTCAATAATATACGGTTAAGAATTAATGCCCAAGGTGAAACGTGTCCAATATTATCAGGTCTTAATGCTAAGCAATAACTTATGTACATAAATACATAAATATTTCAAATTGACACCATTCGGGACTTAATATCCGTTCATGGAAATTTCAATTATGTCTTTGGCGGAATTTCCTAGCAGAATCATTTCCGGTTTCCTATTGGTAATTGATTATAACGCACCTGTCTTGTGTGTTGTGAAAACATAACACTGGCAACACTATACCGACAATAAGATTGTACTGTATTGTTTTGTATTGTTTATTAGCTTTAAGCCTTGTGGCTCATAGCTATAGACATATTATAACAACATTTATACAATGATAGCAATGAAATAAAATAATCAAATAGAGTAATATGGATATGACATCACCTTGTACAGGATTTGTGAAAAGAAACCCATTCTAGACTGACAGTTTCTACATGGAATTAATATCCTGTACAGGTCATACACAATTATGAAGAGAGTGTATGTAATTACACTTTTTTTCTTTTCAAAATACCTTTATAGAATTGAGTATAGGCATTATATGTGGTATGATGCGATAACATTATTCTATTTAAATATATCTATAAAGTGGAAAATGGAGAGTATTTATGATAAGGCATTTATAATTAGCAGACTAATACTGACTTTGAACTGTTATCGACAATTTGCCTTTCATGTAATTAACAGACTCATACACATATTTCAAATATATATTGATTTTTGAATTCCAGTCCGCAAAATCAAGAGAGGAAAGGAATCGCCGACTTCTCAAAACTTTAAAGCTTCGTGGATGCGATTCCTACCGGAAGTTACGTCACGTCTTGAGCCTAACAGGACACGCCTATCTCGCCGACCATCTATATGAAGAAGGTAGTCAGCTACATTTCATATAAGAAAATAATAATGTTAGCTTCCACAAAATGATTTACTAATGATTCCAGCCAGTTATTAGTTACCGATATTATTCACTCAATTTCACAAGCTCATTCAATCATAGCGTTAATTTATTTGGGTTCGTTTTGAACCGTCACAGGGACAAGACACATTTTGTAATGCCAATAGTAATGACCCTATAGCATATATTTCTGGTCCCTGTGCTAATATAATTGTTTAAAGATAGTTCCGTTGTAATTTGATCAAATAATAAAAAAGACATTATTAAGAACCCTCTTCAATAATGCAAAATATGCATTTCAATACGTATCATTAGTTGATTTAGAAATTAAAGATAATTTTTTGTTTATATTTGCAGAAACGGATACAAAGCTACTTCGATCAGAAGATTTTTTTGGCAAATTTCCGGCTATTTTCAACCACATCAGTGACGACATTAAAACCAAGCTTCTTCAGTACCTGGAGACAAAGGTAGGTACGCATGCTCTCATCGTCTCAAATGGATTATTATCTCCCTTTATTATTACCTGGAGACAAAGGTAGTTACACGCGCTCTCATCGTCTCAAACGGACTTATTATCTCCCTTTATCATTACCTGGAGACAAAGGTAGGTACGCATGCTCCCATCGTCTCAAACGGATTATTATCTCCCTTTATTATTACCTGGAGACAAAGGTAGGTACACGCGCTCTCATCGGCTCAAACAGCATTATTATCACCCTTTATCATTACCTGGGGACAAAGGTAGGTACACGAGCTCTCATCGGCTCAAACAGACTTATTATCCCCCTTTATCATTACCTGGAGACAAAGGTAGGTACCCATGCTCTCATCGTCTCATACCGACTTATTATCTCCCTTTATCATTACCTGAAGACAAAGGTAGGTACACGGGCTCTCATCGTCTCATACCCACTAATTATCTCCCTTTATCATTACATGGATACAAAGGTAGGTACACGTGCTCTCATCGTCTTATACCGACTGATTATCTCCCTAAATCATAACCTGGAGACAAAGCTACGTACACGCGCTCTCATCGTCTCTTACCCACTAATTCTCTCTCTTTATCATCACCTGGATACAAGGGTAGGTACACGTGCTCTCATCGTCTCATACCGACTAGTTATCTCCCTTTATCATTACCTGGATCCAAAGGTAGGTACACGTGCTCTCATCGTCTTATACCGACTAATTATCTCCCATTATCATTACCTAGAGACAAAGGTAGGTACACGTGCTCTCATCGTCTCATACCGACTAATTATCTCCCTTTATCATTACCTGTAGACAAAGGTAGGTACACGTGCTCTCATCGTCTCATACCGACTAATTATCTCCCTTTATCATTACCTGGAGACAAAGTTAGGTACACGAGCTCTCATCGTCTCATACCGACTAATTATCTCCCTTTATCATTACCTGGAGACAAAGTTAGGTACACGAGCTCTCATCGTCTCATACCGACTAATTATCTCCCTTTATCATTACCTGGAGACAAAGTTAGGTACACGAGCTCTCATCGTCTCATACCGACTAATTATCTCCCTTTATCATTACCCGGAGACAAAGGTAGGTACTCGTGCTCTCATCGTCTCTTACCCATTATTTATCTCCCTTTATCATTACCTGGAGACAAAAGTAGGTGCACGTGCTCTCATTGTCTTATACCGACTAATTATCTCCCGTTATCATTACCTGGAGACAAAGGTAGGTACGCGTGCTCTCATCGTCTACTACCGACTAGTTATCTCCCTTTATCATTACCTGGTTACAAAGGTAGGTAGGTACACGTGCTCTCATCGTCTTATACCGTCTAATTATCTCCTTAATATTACCTGGACACAAAAGTAGGTACAAGTGTTCTCATCGTCTCATACCCACTAATTATCTCCCTTTATCATTACCTGGAGACAAAGTTAGGTACACGTGCTCTCATCGTCTCATACCGACTAATTATCTCTCTTTATCATTACCTAGAGACAAAGTTAGGTACTCGTGCTCTCATCGTCTCATACCCACTAATTATCTCCCTTTACCATTTCCCGGAAACAAAGGTAGGTACAAGTGCTCTCATCGTCTCATACTGACCAATTATCTCCTTTTATCGTTACCTTGACACATCCCATACCGACCAATATCTCCCTTTTTCATTATCTGGAGACAAAGGTACGTACGCGTGTTCTTCTACGTCTCACACCGACTAATTGTCTCCTTTTATCATCACCTGGAGTCAAAGGTACGTACGCGGCTACTCATCATCTCATACAGATTAATTATCTCCCTTTATCAATATTCCATCCATCGTGTATTATTTTCATTTCTGGATGAATAAAATGCGTTAAATTCCGAAATTTATTCTGATTTTACACAAGGTAACATATGGCTCTCTTGTGGTATTATATTATAATTACTTTCGTGGCATTATTCAAGTAATTACTTGCATAAATATGGCTATTTTCGGGGTTGTATTGGTGTACCGTATCAGGGTGGTTTGGTTTGGCATCATTCAATGTTACATGGCGGAGAAAAAAAGCAAACCTTATGCGAAGCAGAAGTCATATCCTCCAAAGACCACGTGCTTCCCCACCCTAAGTGTACAGAGATATAGGCCTATTGGGGGCAATGTTGTATTCACGATAATATTGTATTCATACCATTGTGAATTCACTAAGTTCAACTAAACAACGAACAAACCTTGTCAGGTAAACTGTAGACGACCTTTTAATGTCAAAAACTCAAATACGTAGTTTACATTTCTCTTGAGATTTAAGGTTCACGTCCTTAAGGTTCCCCGTCCCATTGCACTGCCGTTTTTTCCTATATAACGTAACCTCCCGTTAACTTCCGTTGTGATATAACTGTAAAATATTTGAACTCGGACATTTCCGTTTTTATCAGGTAGCCCAATCGGTTTCAGCGATAGTATAACAATCTGAAGTCCAGGGTTTGAATCCAGGTCTAGCCCCACAGAATAAAACACACTCAGGACATGTTTGTCGATTATATTTTGTTTAATTCATCTCTGTTATGATTTCATTTAAGTCCCTCTAGATGTACTTTTCCTTTCAAAAATGATATATCAAACTTTAAGTCATGCCGGAAAAATAGGTTTCGAATGCATGGTTTCTTTTTTTGCAGAGGTACGGGGACCATTGAAAAAAACACTGAAAAAAATGCTCTGATATGAAATGTCTATCACTTCCCTTTTGTAGCTAAAAGAGAAGATGCTCGTGAATGCATGGGTGAATTCCGCCTTGGAGAGGAGTGAGATTCTCGAATCACGAAAATTAGAATTTGAGCACGAGAGGGAATTGAGGACAAAATTGGAAAAATATAAACGTCAGGTTGGTCATGTTCTATCTTATGTTCCTTCAAACGAAACGGAATGTTTACTAATTGATAGCTGCATACATTACAGTTCAAATACTATGCTCATTCACAACAGTGTATTTTTACTTTTTGATTGCAAGATATAGACTATTGGTGGATTTCTTAGTCTCGTACTCTCGTAACACATGCAGGTCCGGGGGAAAGAATATGCCCGCTCTATCCCACTGCATGTTCGTAAGAGGCGACTAATATAGCCCCCCCTGCAGAATCGGGGGTGGTGTCTTCCTTGTTTTCCGGTTTGGGGACATTGAATAAACAAAGAGTAGACCTGCTGTGTCCCACTGCATGTGTGTCGTAAAAGGCGACTAGTGCTGGGCTCTCTGTAGAGTCTTGGGGTTTCTTTCAGTGTCGTCTACGAAGGGGACACGGAAGAGTCCAACATGGGCACCCGTCCTAAACCCCAAACAAACACAAATCTTAGTCACGTAGGTTTGCCGTAACGCTGATTTCCACAATTATCACTTTTGAGAAACGGTTCACAATATACACTCTTTACTCATGATCAATTTTGTTTTAACCAGTACTGCACTAACTTTTGAAATTCATATATTATAATTCAGGGGATTTAGACCAATTTGGATTCCCCCCGTTTTGGCCCCTAGCATTGCCGATGGAATCTTAAAGGACTAAAGAGCTGTATGATGGAGTTTTATTCATTTCGACATAGTATATTATAGTATAGGTGCAATGAAATGCTTGTGTCTTACATCCATCCACCGACCAAGCTCGACGCTGCTGAAACAGCTAGCATGTCCCCGGATTATACCGTATCACAGGAAATTCCCCTCTTATTCCTTCGCGGTAACATTCTACCCTCCGAAAAGTCTCGTCCCGAGATATAGTCTGGGGATTCCCTTGGGTCCTCCCTGTGTACATATGTACCTTCCCTAACCACCGGGAACTGGCTGTACATGGTACAACATGGATAGTCACTATACGCTGCCACCAAATGTAACATGCAGGCGGTCACCCATCCTTCCATCGACCAAGTTCGACTCTGCCACCAAATGTAACGTGCAGGCGGTCAATTATCCAGCCACTGGCCACTAGTTAACGCGTCCCTGGGTTCTTGCCAGTCAGGCAATACTTCTCCTTCATAATCCCTAGCTTGTATATAACGTTCACTTTTAACTTATGTTGTTATGCTGTTTGCTAAGTTCAGCGAGCTAACTGTTGTTTTGTTCCGTTTCCAGGTAGGCAAGTCAGAGAACGATCTAGCTACAGCTAAGGAAGAGTTAAGACAGAACAGATTGGATATGAAAATACATCTGAAGGAAGTAGAGGAATCTGAGAAAAGGTTTAAACAGGAGTTGGGGGTACAATCACGGTTCAACGCAGCCAATAACAGCTCAATGCTGAGACTTACAGAGCAGTTTACGTCGGTCAACATCAAGATTCACAAGTTAAATGGATGGATTCAAGACTTTCTACACGACAGTGCGACGGTAGAAACACAAGAAAACGTCACTGGTGCAATGCTGACCATTTTGGAAAGAAATATACAAACATTGATGGACAAAACCGATCAGCATGCCGAGACGCTTGACCGTAGCTCCAGCGAAAGGACCACCATTTTGAACATTCTCAAAAAACCTGTGTCTCGAACTGAACTGCTTTCGGAGACAGTTCGGAAGCACGTTGAAAAAGAGAACAAAAACAAACTAGCGGTATGTCACGAATTGGAGAGGCTTAACGAAAGCTTACGAGATTTCGGCGCCGGAAGTCATTCCAACGGGGGATCCTCGAGCTCAGTGCCACAAACAACAGATTTACGTTTAATTCGTAATATGATTGCGACATTTCGAGTGGAAGCAGAGCACCTCAGGAAGAAACTTAAGTGGAAGGATTCAAAAATTGATGAACTTGTCGAAGAACTTCGACAAAAGCCTCCTTCCTTGCGTCCCATTGAAGGAAACCCTCGTCCAACTGGTGACGTATTCCACAGAGAACGCCAACTGCCTGCGCATTCGTCGCCTGAATCAAACGGTGAAAAAGCATTACCTAATGAAAAAGCTGAAGATCACATATCCAATAACGAAACGGCATCACGTTACACGGCCAAATTGGAGAAACGGTCGCGTGAAGGTAGTCCATTGAAACCGATCTCCATAGTGACAGACAGTACCGAGGGAAATGATACCGATGGAAACCAGTCCAGCTTGCTCTCAATGGAACAGATGGATACTTCAATAGAGGATAAATGTTTAACCTTTCCAGTGGTCAACGAACAGCTCAGTTACATCTCAACTCCCAGATCTCTTAAAGTACGAACACCGGTAGACCAAACAAATATAAATATGGCCAAAGGAAAGCGAGACGGTGACACTATGGCGATTCAGGAAGTGACGTCATACATGGAGGAAAAAATAACTGAAGGGAAGTTGCCACCGATAGTACCGAACTCTTCGTATTTGAATTTCGAAATTACACCGTCCACTTGAAACAAAACAACTTAATCATCGTAATATTGAATAAGTATCTTTTCAGTTATTTTGGAGCGACAAAACGAAATGGCGACCAATGAAATAAAATCGCTCAAAGCATGACCACATAAGGATTGAACGGCATCTTTCTATTTCATATCGGTATGAACTTTGAAAAATAACGTTTAATCCTTATATTTTCATTTTTAACGTTTAGTTATTACTGACCTTAATACAGATATGCCATTATATTTTCGATATTGTAGTGTCTTTGTCGTCAGTGCAAGCGAGATTCCTGGAACAGCCTAACTTCACATAACGTTTGCTTCTAACGGTTGCCTAATGGTATTCAAAGCGGGAGGAGAAGTTTCAAAATGACACTGATCTAATTGCGTTCATAGCTTTATGAGCGCAATTTCTCTTGATAATGTTTACAGATGAACTTGTAGTGGAAATGTAAATATACCGATGTGATACCAAATGGTCTCATAGCTACATAATGCTTGGGCAAGCGACAAATTAAGGTATATGACTAATTTGGTTATTCATGCATACGTATATATATATATATATGTGTGTTATTCTTGTCTATTCAACAATGCTTGTGGCGGCGTCATTTATTCAACTCAACGAGTCGTTTCAAGCCAAGAGATCATTTACATAGAATTTGGACTTATATTTTTACATCGATCTATTTACATTTTACAACCACTTATAAAGACCATATTTCCATAAGTTCAGTTCCTCGTGAAAGTATTGCCGATGCTATTAGAAGCTGAATGCCATGCGTAACATTTAAGCATTGGACTGCTTTCAGTAGGCATTCATAGGCAAGATGAATGCCAGCTGGACAAAGGCAAAGCGCTTCATGTCGGATTTTCCTTTGTCTGGTTGGACTTCATATTGCCTGTGAATACCAACTGAAAGCAGTTCAATACTTATATTTAGCATTTTTGGAATCTGTTCATCTCATAAAAAATCGATTGGATTTATTGTTATTCAGCATTTAGTTTATATAATGTATATATCGTGTGTGCGTGTTCAATGAATAGAACTGCCATCACCCGGAGAGGGTCAGTACGTGGTATCCAACGTAACAATTATGACGTCATAATATTGACAATCGGTCCATGGGATTCATAGCCTATATGAATGCCAACTGAATTTGGCAGTGGTATATAGTGACAATGCCATACGGTGGTAAATATTGACAGATATCAAAATGGAAGCATTTCAAAATAATGTGACATCACTTCCGGGCATCAAAGTCGGGAAAAGGTAATCCTAGACATTTGACAATGTGTATTTCATGCCACAAGTTATCCCGATTTGTTTTAGTTTTTAAGCTAAGTTTGATATTTATACTTTATACTTCGTTTGGTGAGTTCTACTGGGTTTTTGTTAACCGCTCTTAAACCCGACCTCGACTTTTTTTTTAAGCGACAACCTATGCACGAATTCACATACATGAATACAGGCCCTTGCAGTGTACTGCATCATATAATATGTGTATATATATAAATAAAATACTCGTTTGTTTCATACTGATGTCTGTGTGTTTAGCGATATACAGTCATACTTTTCATTTATTGTCCTTGTGAAAGGGAGACTTGACCCCCACGTGTTATCAAGATCACCTTGCTTATCAAAGGCGGATGGACACTGAGGTAAACACGAAAAAGTCATTGTGACATTTCACTTGGTAGAATACATATAATCAGCATATGTTTATCATGGTGGAATATATAACTCTATGTTCAAAAATATTGGAAAATAGTCAACTCAGGCAGCAAGCCGACTTCGTTAATTATTTTTTCTAAGAATAGATGCTCAATACTGAACCTAACTGCAAATGAGTTCACATATTTATATAAGATTACTGGACAAGATATTGTAGAAGAACGTCCTCCAAATTTGTAAAAGCTGAACAGTTCTCTTAAATATCCATGCTTTTTTCTGCTGTGCTCGTGGACAGGGTCGACTTAAACGTTGTACAGGAAGAAGTTTATTTTACTTCGGCGCCAGTATAAGATGATAAAAAAGTATCTCTTACTCCGGCGCCAGGAAAGTAGTGTAAGATGATAGAGACATATCTCTTACTCCGGCGCCAGGAAAGCCGTGTGAAATTGATACATCTTACTCTGGCGCCAGAAAAGCTGTGTTAAGATGATAGACATATCTTTTACTCCGGCGCCAGTGCAAGATAAACAAGACAAATCGCTTACTTCACCGCCAGGAAAGCCGTGTAAAAATAATAGAGACAAATCTCTTACTCCAGCGCAAATAAAGCCGTGTAAAGATGATAGAGATATATCTCTTACTCTGGCGCCAGGGAAGTGGTGTAAAGATGATAGGGACGTATCTCTTACTGGGGCGCGAGGAAAGCAGTATAAGTTAATTTATAAATAGATCTTACTTGGTAGGCATGAAAGCATTGTTAATCGATTACTTCACATGAACATATTTTTTCTGAATTGTAATTCAAACAGATTTAATTTGTTATCAGGAATCCTATTCACAAAGAACCATAACATGGACACATTTCTGATTTGTTCCTTCTGAATAAAGAACAAAACAAAATCTTATCGACAATAAAAATAACAAAGGCACCATTTAACAATGAGTAGTAGCACATTTTAATAGCACAGCTAAAAGACAATTACAAACAAATTATAAATTCAGTGAAAATGTTCGTCACGTTTTGTCAACAGCCTCTGTATCTTGTTTTTTTCGCTGTCGACTCTTTTGATTCTGCATAAAATTCCGGAAAGATTCATGCTCCCTCTGTTCTTCCTCTGCAAAACATTTATTTTTGTTATTATTATCACATGCTTAATGGCCCAACAACACAGGACAGGTCATAAAATGGTCGACAAAAAACAAAAGCAAAATACAAATAATATCTATCAAATATAAATCAACTTGAATATTGAAAGTGACTATGGTGACTCATGTTATTTTGAAAAAGACCAACAGCTGTCAGATGATTTTAAATTGTTGAGACATTCATTATTTTGAAAAGAGATTCCAGATGTGCAACGTTATTGAAGAAAATGTTCCCGAGTTGGCAATGGAAATAAATCATTTTATACAAATGTATTTGCAAAAATATCACATCTTTGAGTTTGGAAATTTTTAAATGACTGCAGTTGAACAACAGATATTAATGTGTTAATTTGAAGATTTTATCCATCACATTGTATAGCTGAACACTGGCTATATGGGCGTATTAATTTAAAGACAACCATAGCGAAATATTGGTTGTAAATGTACAACTTAACCATCAAGTTCATGCAAAAACAAAATGCTTTATACATGTGTAACAGGAAAGAGAATAGTGTGCTTCCACCGGGGATCGAACCCTCGATCTCCAGGTTCCCAGTCGGACGCTCTACCACTGAGTTGAAGGGAAATTCCCTCTAGCTTGAAGCTAAAAGGCGACCTTAATCCTATGTACAATTAAAATCTGCCACACATGTAGGCTAACAAGATTTTGCCATTCAAAATTGCTCTGAATATGTTTGGTCAGACTTGTATTGAATGTAAAACTTCCGGAAGTACATACACAACTCACAATGCCAACTTTTACTTTTCCATCTTCCACACAACTCTTGACATAAGAGTTATTGACCCTTTCCCGCATTGTGAAACACAGTTATCTGCCCTTACCATCCATCATGTCAGGGTCATGGGCCTCCTCGTCACTGTCATCCTCAATCAATCCCGGGGTGATGGTCATACCCTCGGTCTGTTTCTTTAGAACTGGAAAATAAAGGTAAAGATAATATATAAGCAATGTCTTAGCCAACATAACAGAAAACACCCGTTTTTTGATGGTTGGAAGTGTATGCCCATGTTCCTTTGGCCAGGTGAGTTATAAATGCTGGAGGCAGTCTGAATCAGTCTTTACCAACAGGAAGTTTCCTTAAACAGGTGTTTGCTATATGAGATTTTTCTGAAGAAAAAGAGTGTTACACAAGGCTTTTTTTTTGAAAGTTTGGTAGCAAGCAAAAAAAGATTAAAATAGAAAAGAAGACATGGCTGAAGAATTCACACTCTAAAGAAAAACTCATATATTTTTGTTTTGTTTTTGTTTCAGGCGTGTTTGAATTTCAATTTCAATATAAAGGATAAAAGTACTGTTATCTTTACCAGGGTTGTCCTTGTCCATATCCATGCGTAACCGTGACAACTGTTCCTCTTGCTCCGTAAGATCCTTTTCTTCATTTTCCCTTTTCAGTTTTTCATACTGGGGCCTGTACTCTCTGGCAGAAACAAATAACAAAGCTGTATTAATTAAAGTCTAAAATCAAATAGATTTCCCCAAATTTGTCATTTTTATTTTAAGGCTATATGTTATGGTTAACTTGTAATAAGTGTACCAGAGTTACCTCCTTTGAAGATGTTCTGACAGCATTGTCACCTAATTGAGGATTATTCCATCATTAGTAATGCATGCAACTTAAACTGTAAGGCACATAAAAATACCAGAAAAGGGAGATAACTCCTATATAGATATTTGAACTAAAAAAATAAATGAGCTCAACTACCTAAGGTACCAGTCATTTGATCAAGTTATAAATATTGGCAAAGAAGATATTAAAATAACTGCAAGTGCAAAAATTTCCTTAGGCTACTAGTGATCATGAGTACAAAGTTTTATAGATATTGGCTCAGAAGTTTAGTAACAGTGCTTTGTATACCTTAACATAATAGGGACATAACTCCCAAAAAGTCATCCGAATAAAAAACATATTGAAAGTTCACAACGACATAAGGTATAAGATCATGAGTACCAGGTTTCAGTTAATTAAGTTAAGAAGATGAGCAGCGGCGATCTGGACAAACTTCTGTCCTTAGACAGACAAATCGATGGATACCCATCTTCGATACTTATGCTCACTTTTGCTCTTTGCACCACTGGAATATGTCATAGCAAAATCGAAAAGCTCAGTGTGCACCACCTTGTGGAAGAGACGAGAAGACTAGCTTGATCTTTGATGTACATCAAAAGAATCTGTCGGTCACGTAACAGTTAAAATTAACTGGCTTTGAAGTCGGGTGTCGCTCCTCTCTTATCTTCAAAGGACAGGTATTAACCTAAGCAGTTGGTCTGGGTAATTTTTTAATAAGAGACCAATCAAATTTTTACCTGTGTACCTTCAATTTTGCTATGAAATATTCCAGGGGTGCAGAGAGCGGATGACAGAGTAACCCTTGGATATCGAGGATGATGGATAATGGATGATTCCAGTATAACAACCACCTCAAAACTATGCTGCGGGAGGGGACGATTTCTTATTACCAATTATCCGAGGGCTCATAGTTGGAGGTCCCTTTGTCAACACTGCAGAGTATGATACTGGCACTACTGTACAACATAAGAAAAAAAGCTACCAAACAGATTACGGATAATGGAATTTGACCGACTTACTTCTCAAATTCCTCTGCTGCGTTACCCACAAGCTTGAAAAACTCTTCCACTCCCTCTCCTGTCACCGAGGACACGCCAACATTCTACAATAGAACAAATTTGGCTATAAACAGATATCCATATATTTTCGCCCTTCGCCATTGAAACCATACTAGTTTGATGTGAATGTTTGCCCTTCACAATCAATTGCTATTTTATATTTTTTTGTTCATCTTACGAAAGTTAACCTGCAGTAAAAAAAATGGGTATACAATGACTGCTTAGATAGGCCCTACTAGTACACACATGAGACTGACTTATAATTTTAGGCAATATCAATTTTTTGTTTAAAACAGGTTTTTATCAAAATTACACAAAAGAGTTATCACAGTATATAACAGGATTATTAAGGAAAAAGCAATGTGTAAATTTATCAAAAAAATGTTTGATCCATATTCAAAAAAGTTCATGATGGCTGGTGTTAAGGATCTCTGTCCCACTGCATGGTGTTCTTTGTTTTGTTTGTTTCGTATATATACAGTAGCCTCCTCTAAATTTAGTTTTAAATATAACTAAACTGTAGCACAGTTGACCTAGGACACTTCTGTTGACCAGGTAGCTCACTCTGTTAGTATAACAATCTGAAGTCCTGGGTAAGAAACCTGGTGTAGCTGCCCCACTCAACTTCTACACTCAGAACACTGTTGTTGATCTTATATTTTGTTTATTCCATCTTTATTGTTTTTCCATAAATTTATTGTTTTTCCATAAAAGTCCGTCAAGGTATGGTTTTCTTTTCAGAAATGATTGATCAAAGCTATAATCATGCCAAAACCCCCCCAGTTTTCTATGTGCAGATAGTTTTTGCAGTGGTAAAGGGATCCTGAATGTGTTCCACGCTGTATTGACTCACATGAAGGTTGGCGTAGAACTCGTCCAACACCAGGGACATGGACCGTGTCAGGTTAGAAACGTAAGATGTCTCATGCTCCAGCGCATCCTGGAATGCTTCAAAGTCATTCATCCATTCCACAGCGAAACTGTTATTCACAATGTCAATCTGGAGAATATTATAAATCTTATTACCGAAACTAATCATGTTCAAACAATAGGAACTTCAGCAGTAATAAACAAATGATTTGAGAGTAAAAATTCTTATCATCCATCATGGATTTTGCCTAACTTTATGTGGAACTAGCTATTGGAAAAATATGATTCAAATCTTGAATTGGAGTCAACTAGAATACCTTATCTCCTAACTGAAAGCTGATTATAAGTATTATGATAGATTATAATCTTCAAGACTCCTAAATTTTGACTGTTGTAGCCTCCAATTCATGTATGATTAGTTGACAATGTAAATTAAGACAACCTTTGGTGACATAAATTATTTTTAGTTTTTGCTTCGTTTTTTAATTTTGATTTGTCTCCAAAGTTGTATTATATATCTAAGCAATGAGCTGATTAGGTTACCATTCATAGTCAATATGAAATCAAACTATACAGAGGCAACTTCAATGAAGCGTAATAGTTCTGCATGTTGGATTTGCCATTTCCATTCCTTTGTCCAGTTGGCATTCATATCGCCTATTAACCATTCAACATTTTTTCTTCTTCAAACAAAGCCTTTATTTTATCTGCTTGTTCAATGATAAGAACAGTCATTGGTTTAGGAAGGGTCAGTGGTATCCAATGTCGCATTACAGCTATATGAATGCCACCTGAATGTGGAAGTATTATGAAGTGGCAATGCCATGTGAGTAAATATATATAATAAATATAACAAATTCACTACAGTATGCATGCAAGACACATACCAGTAACCACGGAACCCTGACAGAGTGGGGAAAACCATTACTCTTACCTTGTTCATCGCCACGATGAAGGGCAGTTTGGTTTTGTAGAGGATGCTACAGGCGTACAGCATGTTGGACATGAAGGTAACAGGGTTTACACTACGGGACGTGTCCATCACATACACAACAACAGTGGGGAACGTGGAAGCCTAAGAATAAACCAGTAATTGTTATTTTTAGTACAAAATCTTATTTACCACAAATATTTAAAATCATAAAATTGGTGTCTATTCCTATTCACTATAACCTTGACACACTTTAATTTATTAGTAAAAACGTTAAAACAATTCTTAGTCTGATTTTGAATTGACGACAGACTTTTTGTTCAACTGATATACTGGTGTAGGTCATAATATGTGTCATATACTTAAATATGACCAAAACAACAGCCAAATGATATGTCACAAATTCATGGCTGAGGAAAAACTCTTGATGTTCCCTTCCTCGACTTTTACAGTCTATATATTTAGAGAGAAAAAATAAGAATTGTGTACACGTTAAGTAAATATAAAACAATTTCAAACCCAAACTCATGTGTGATGGGAAGTTGCTTATGATCCTCGATTCCCAATATGTTTCTGGTGTAATGAATGATGATAATGACTAACTTACCAGCGTTTCTGGTGTAATGTATGATGATAACGACTTACTTACCGGCGTTTCTGGTGTAATATATGATGATAACGACTAACTTACCAGCGTTTCTGGTGTAGTGTATGATGATAATGACTAACTTACCAGCGTTTTTGGTTTAATGTATGATGATAACGACTAACTTACCAGCGTTTCTGGTGTAATGTATGATGATAATGACTAACTTACCAGCGTTTCTGTGTAATTTATGATGATAACGACTAACTTACCAGCCTTTCTGGTGTAATGTATGATGATAACTACTTACTTACCGGCGTTTCTGGTGTAATATATGATGCTCACGACTAACTTACCAGCGTTTCTGGCGTAATGTATGATGATAACGACTAACCTACCAGCATTTCTGGTGTAATGTATGATGATAATGACTAACTTACCAGCGTTTCTGGTATAATGTATGATGATAACGACTAACCTACCAGCATTTCTGGTGTAATGTATGATGATAACGACTAACTTACCAGCGTTTCTGTAATGATGGCTCCGGAGGCAGACCACGTAAACACCTCTATCTGTCCGGGTGTGTCCAATATGATATACCTGTAATCAAAGATAGATCAATCCACTTAACATTCCCAGCCATTCAAAATTACATGCTCTTTTGCTGGCATCTTTCTCTGTGATTGTGAATACTTTTACAAGAAAGTCTGTTATGATCATTTTTACCTTTTAATGAAATAAAATTTACTCTTGGAGTACCATGATATGAAGCATCCTTATATCAACAAAACTAAATTTTTATCCGTCCATAAATTTCAGTTTAGACCTTTATCATTATTTAAAATTAAACATTCAAAACATAACAATTCTATGAATTTTGTTAACAAGAGGCCCTGAGGGCCCATATCGCTCATCTGGATATCAAAGTAATCATGGCAAAATATTCTCCAAATAAGATCCAAGGGAATGGGCCAGACCCAAAGGCCAATCCTTGTATCATATCTGTATTAGATTTTTAATGCCCAGCAATTTTATGTATGGTTATGGGATGGGGATCTCAACTAGTTGTTTCAAAGGTGTGACTCAGAAACTAGGTTCCTAGGGTTGTGGCCAGACCCAAGGATCAATTATAATATCATGACTGCATTCGTCTCTTTATGCCCAGCATTTGTATATACAGTTTTGGGGTGGGGATCTCAACCGTGTCAAGGTTATGACCCAGGGACTATGTCTCCAAGGGTGGGGCCAGACCCCTGGGCAATCCTGGAAGCATATGTGCATTCTTCTCTTCATACTCAGCAATTGTATATATGGTTATAGGGTGGGGATCTCAACCATTTCCAAGCAATAAACTATTTTTGGCCCAACTCTTTAGCCATGGGGGTCAGCCCCACTACTTGTAAAATTTGAATCCCAGCTGCCTCCCATGAATGCTTCCAACCAAATATGATTGATATACAGTGCAATTAGTTCTACAGAAGAAGTCATTTATAGCAATATAGCCAAATTGCCCCCTTTTGGCCCCGCCCCTCAGGCCCACCATTTGTACACTTTTGAATCCCAACTACCTAGGGATACTTCCAGTAAAAGATGGTTGATATCCATTTCTTAGTTCCAGAGGAGAAGTTGCTTAAAGCAATATAGCCAAATTGACCCCGCACCTCAGCTCCCATGGGGGGTCAGCCCACCATTTGTACAATTTTTAATCCCCACTGGCCACTACCTTGGGATGCTTCCAGTCTAATATGGTTGATGTCCATCTTTTAGTTCCAGAGGAGAAGTCGCTTAAAGCAATATAGCCAAATAACCCTTTTTGGCACCGCCCCTCAGCCCCCTTGGGGGTCAGCCTAACCGTTTGTACAATTTTAAATCCCCACTACCTAGGGATGCTTCCAGTAAAAGATGGTTGATATCCATCTTTTAGTTCCAGAGGAGAAGTTACTTTTAAGCAATATAGCCAAACTGACCCCTTTTGGCCCCGCCCCTCAGCCCCCTGGGGAACCAGCCCCACCATTGGTACAATTTTTAATCCCAACTGGCCCCTATCTAGGGATGCTTCCAGTCTAATATGGTTGATGTCCATCTTTTAGTTCCAGAGGAGAAGTCGCTTAAAGCAATATAGCCAAATAACCCATTTTGGCACCGCCCCTCAGCCCCCTTGGGGGTCAGCCTAACCGTTTGTACAATTTTAAATCCCCACTACCTAGGGATGCTTCCAGTAAAAGATGGTTGATATCCATCTTTTATTTCCAGAGGAGAAGTTACTTTTAAGCAATATAGCCAAATTGACCCCTTTTGGCCACGCCCCTCAGCCCACTGAGGGGTCAACCCTACCATTTGTACAATTTTGAATACCCACCACCTAGGGATGCTTCCAGTCAAATTTCGATAAATTCCAATCAGTGTTTAAGAAGAAGTCGTTTGAAGAAATTGTTGACGTATGGCCGACGGACGCCAAGGTATGGCATAAGAGCTAATAATATGCTTGTTTAAATTTGTGTCTGCATCTAAAACTGATCCCGCCCCCCCAAAAGACATTATTTTACAATTGTACATACTCATTTTCTGTAGATTTCTGCTCCAAAAACTTCATCACCTGTATATCAAAAGAAATTCAATCACTATAACTTGAGCTAGTTGTATCAATCCCAAATTTTTGTTTCTCTCTGGTCAATTCAATATGACTTCAATTCAGTAAATAAAATTTCGATACAAATCTGTAAAATTTGTCCTGTAAATATAATCTTATATTGTAATATGTTTTCCCCGTTTCTGTCCCAATTTTCCCCTAGTAGATACAGTTTTCTAGATCAATCGCAAATAAGCATTTTTACAACCGTACAAGAGTGAATTGCTAAGATAAATACACGTCAAAAAGACGAAAGCAGTAATTATTTTTCCTTTCTGGAATATTTCGGGTTTAATGTAACTGAAGACTAATGCGTTAAGAATATGGTGACAATTATTTCAGTTACCAGTAAAGTGGGAAGTATGGCTAATATTGAACAGAAACCCACTGAATAAGTTGTAACACATACCTGATCAAACCTGGTTGCAAACAAATTCAACGAAGTCACTATTCCTCCGTTTGGTCCTAATGAGTATCTGTTTATTACAGTTAAGGTCCTAAACACTGTCTTTTTGTCACAAAAAAATCCTAGAGAGTACCTGTTTGTCCAACCTCGATACTACAGGGGTTCCGACCACTTTTGCTCTCTGCACCCCTGGAATATGTCATATCAAAATTGAAGGCCCGTATCTAGCTATTTGATTGGACTCAGGTAAAAAAACACCTGTGTTACCTAACGCATGTGTCAAAAAAAACAACTGTCCAACCCCTAGGCTGAGACCTGTCCTTCGAAAATTATAGAGGTCAGTGACACCTGACTTCAAAGTCAGTCAATTTTACCATTATGTGACTCAATAATTCTTTTGATATACATATACATATACAAAGGACCAAACTAGTCTTCTTGTCTCATACACAAGGTGGCGCACACTGAGCCTTCGATTTTGCTACAACATATTCCAGGAGTCAGAGAGCGAAAGTGAACATAACCCATGTAGTATCGAGGATGCTGTTTGTCATTATTAAGGTTCAAGAGATTCTACTAATTTCAATTTTGATGTTAGTTATTGAAAAGGATATTAATCAGAATATACATAGTTACATGTATAAATTGAAGTGAGAATAATTTGTGCAAATTGAAATTTACTAAAAAAAAACCACAAAATTGTGCTCATAGTCCAACTAAAAATATCATTTATCATATCATATTATGATCAGATTATTACAATCATATAACATTTGAAAATTTCAATATTATCTGCAACATTTGAAGACTAATCAAAGGGAAACAAAATGGTAGTTGGCTAGTTGCTATTAGTATACTGAGGAAAATTATATACCCCTAAGTTCTAGTATCAACTTGAAGTAGGTTTTCTTAAAAGGATACTGTTTCATAACTTCCTTGTAATTCACAGTGTCTCGAATATCTGAAAATAAAGTTATATTCTTACATTAACATGTGTTATATATACAATATGGAAAAAAACCATTACAAAAATGCATTAACCTAACAATGTAGGTTAAAAAGTCGAAAAACATTTAAATGAATATATGTGTGTACACAAGGCCTTTTATCTTCCTATTTTGCCACTCCCCATACTTGCCAACACCTGATTTAGGAGGGAGACTCCCGAATTTGGACCCTTAAATTTAATAGTGTACTTCCAATCAGTGAATATGTTGAATTATTCCTATACAATGTACATCGATCACACTTCAGACTCACCAATGTTGGCAGGAAAGGGGACTTCTAAAACAGCCGGGTCAAGGTTGATTACATAGGGGGGCCTTTTTCTTGCATGGAGGTGCGCAGTGATTCTCTGAATACAAAGGACAACACAAAAATATATGATATGTACAAGTACTTTACAGCATTTGTGTGAAAGTGACTAGGAGGTTCAATCACCACTGTAACATGTGCACGTTCTCACGGCAGGGGAAAACATTGTCTTCAATTCTGCTGTTGCAAAACCATATCCAGGCTTGAGGAAATTATATCATGCAAATAGCCTATGGCCTATGTGGGTACCGCTGTAATCACTGTCATTTTCCAAAGTGGCTCTGCAAGGAGTCAAACCTTGGGATACAGATTTTTAGTCAAGTGATGTAGAAATTCAGCTTTAGATAATATTACTATATATATATATCAGGAAGTTTTCGCCTTTTTGCCTTTGTAATGTTAGCCAATTTATCAATACAGCGAATGTTTGTAATTTAAGATAAAATATCAAATATGAAGGGCAAAATTAATATTATTTCAATATTAACCCTGTTCAATATTATCTCGATCACCAATGTAAAACCTTGCCTTCAATTCTGCTGTTGCAAAACCATTCATTCTTGTGGAAGTTATATCATACAAATAGCCTAGGTGGCTACCACTGTTATCACTGTCATTTTCCAAAGTGGCTCTGCAAGGAGTCAAACCTTGGGATACCGATTTTTAGTCAAGTAATGTAAAAATTCAGCTGAAGAGAATTACTGTATAATATACTGTACATTTTCACTGCAGAATTAATGTTTGCCCTCTGTAATGAGGGTGAATTTATCAAAACAGCACATTTTTGTAAACAAGATAATCTGAATAGTAATCAAATGTGAAAAACGGATTTAATATTTGGCGAAAATAGATTTTTTACTGTTGAGGGGGGAAAATTTGACTGAGTGAAAATTTCAAGGTATACTACACATTAGGAATGAATGTATTGCGATATGTATCCCGATATATTGTCATAAGAAGGATGTGCTCAATGTAGATTACATAGATTAAAGACTTTTTGTCAAACCAACCATTGATTACAAAATTTAAACCATTAAAAGCCTGCTTAATGCTTATTGGCATATATCTGTTAGAATTTGTAGTAATTTGCAAAGTTCAAACACCAAGCTGAGTTACATAAAAATATGCTTTTGAAAAATATTGCGATACAGGTCAGCAATATTTCATCTCTGTATTGTGGTACAATATGATATACCAGTGTATTGCGATATACCTGTTTTCCGGTATATTGTGACAGCCCTACAGTACATCTAGCATCGTCAGTAAAAAGACACTAACAAGCTACTGTGCCATGTTTCTTCTCTGGCTACCCACAACTATTTTCAGAAGTAAAGTCAAAGGTGGTAGTCCTGCCAGGACCATTGGTTCAAGATCAACTCAAATTAAAGTTTGTTGCTTTTCGTTTAAAGGCATACATTTCAAAAGCGGAAAAGGGGAAGACAGAGTTCTGGATTTCTTTTTCAGTTTTCTGCATTTAATGAGGGAATTCTGAACACTGGGATTTCTATTTAAATGTCCTTGTTTGATACATCTAAAGGAGCTGTTGGGCTACTTTAATTTATTGCTGGTTTTTTTGTGTAGATCAGCTCTGTTAGAAATAAAACTTGCTCAAACATGAAAATTATAGTTATAATTAAACGAACCTTCCCCCGAAGGACATGCATGTGCAGAGAATAATTGATTAATTATGTAGTTTAGTGAAAGTTTGTAAATCGTCTAAGATTAAACGTCGATTGACGTGTGTTATGTATATTGATATAATAAGATCTGTACATGAGAGATGAAAATGTCTCTGACAAAGGCTAAAGTCTTTAGCCTTTAAGGCTGATCTGGTAATTTAAAATTGTGTTACAATGCACTTGGCAAATTGTATTTGACCCTATGTAAATTAAGTGAATTAATGTCCACTAATGTGACCACAAACTTAAGTTGTTGACATCAGTTTGAAAATGGCTTAAGATATGCTTGAATGTCAATATTTATACTATAATGTTGCTTTAGTAGCAAAATTGGCTTTCCAGCATTACGTCATTCTAACCAATGTCAGCAAGACTCTTTTGATAACGAAATGTATGAAGTGTATGAAATGTATGAAGTCTTAATGATTAATTGTGTTTATTAAAGTAATGATTCCAATGTAAACCCTGGGAAAGATAAGAAATGTGTGTCATTTTTAGATTAAGCCATGGGTCTAACTTCTCTGTAGGACCAAATAGTCTACTTTCTGTTTATCCGTTTTGAAGACAAGACAGCGTTAATATTTTACCTGGACAAAAGTTGTCTTTCCAGACCCAGCCATGCCAAGGACTATGATGCATGTGGGTTTCTTACGCTCATCACTAGAACCCTTAGCCGACGGCATGGGCCCAGATTGACCACAGGCACCTGCTTCTTCCTCCCCACGTGCACTTTCCGTCTCCATATTGTTTTGAAATGTTGAGGTTTAAAAATTGGTTTATTTTCGTATCAAATTGTCTTGACGGGAATAATCATATTTTATATTAAAACTATTGTTTATTAAATATAAATTTATATTATACATGTATACAACTAAGCAAATAATAATTTTCGTTTGAGACTTATGTGACATCGAGACTAAGAGGCTGGCTTTACTTGCAATGAATGTCACGCAAGCGCACTTGTTCAAAGAATGGCGGCGACTTCAAAGACGACGACGAAGTAAACAAACGAAAACATGGACTGATATCTCAGTATCTGTACATTTTAAGGTAACTATGACAGTGTGTAATTTAAGCACGTGTATCGCTTGCTTTACGCATGCTATATTTTTGTATAAAGCTTGACAGTTTTTAAATTACACCAATTTAATTTACCTGTTGATTCCAGAATGCCAATTTTCAAGCCTGTTCCTGCAGTCTGCTAAGTCCCACTAAATAAGTGAACACAGTTAAATCAGTCTGCATCTTCGTATCGATGCATTTTTACTGCAATAACCTCACGACACACAAATATGAGACATCATCGTCATCTCAAGGGAATCAGGTGATTTATTAGGATGAACAAGGCCAAAAGGCGCCCCAAGACCCCCCCACCCGACCCCGGCTACACTTATTTTTTGCTATCCTGTTCTGAATATGAATCCGAATGTGTACGTCGCCGAAATCCAATTCCTGGCACTACACTAACGCGGCGGATGAGTGAGAGTGCAGTTTGCCCGACATGCTCTTATGGTCAGAAGGCTCTCTGTACGTTAACATATGCTTGATGGATTATGCTGGTGTATTAATTAACCACTTGGAGGGGATTGTCTGATGGTCTTTCACAATATATTTAACGATGATAATAAATGTCCTCTATAATCTTTTTGGTGTTTGGATATGTTATTTGTTTTGAGGTTGTTTCACTGACTGGTAATGTGGTGTGATGGAGGTAAACGCTGGCACTAATTAGAAGCCCCTCAACCTGACCCAGTATAGAAATGTTAGGCGTAACTCCGTCTGCCTTTCTTGCAGTGTTTTTAGTTTTAGGTCTTAAGATCCTTTATTATCGATTCAACACTGCCCCTTTTCCCTAGACCTGTAATCCCCACAGATGAAACGTGTTGCTCGCCTCTGGATCTGTTCAAGCTTTAAGTGTAGGGGTCCCATATGATCACACGACATTGCAGTGTAGACAAAACAAGAGATACAATGTACATAAGCATTTTTCTTGCATGTTCCTGAGCTGTGTCGTAAGGTGTGCCGTATGATTATCGGTGTAGAACTGACTTTGATACAGATGCTGTTTATATGGGTATTCCATTTCAGGTCCTCGGAGATCATAAGGCCGAGGTATGGGTTTTTGGATACAGATCTGAGGATATGGTTGTTCAGGTCATAGAAATGTGAATATTTGCTGTTTATCGAAAGAACAACATTTTTAAAAATAAAATTTCATACCCCAAATATGGGCCCACTCTTCCAACTTATTGAGATCTTGTTGAAGTATTGTATGGTCGCTAATAGATCTGATGACACTGTATAGCAGGCAATCATCCGCCAATAGTCGTATTTGTGATTTGACAGAATCTGATTGGTCATTGATATGGACAAGAAATAACAATGGGTCGAGGACCGTGGACTAATGGACCCCGGAAATAACAGGGGTCTCTTTGGAGAATTCACCTTCCACTACTATGCGCATTGGCGGTTAGCCGGTTACATACATTTTGTAGGAAGGAACGTGCCCATTTAAGGAGTGGTCCTTGTATCCCATAGTAGTGTTTCTGCATAATGGTCTTTGCAATTTTACAGAAATAAATGTTTTTTGGCAACCTCAGAAATAAAATTATGGGCTTGATTTTGTTAACAACTTAACATACCAATGCATGAAGGCACAGTAGTCTAGTGGTAGGACTCCGGGCTGACGTGGCCGAAGGGTTGCAGGTTTGAGTAGCACGGCACTGTGTTGTAAATGAGTAGCTGTGAGCGCCTAATGGCAGCACTGGCTGTATGCTCCCCAGGGAGTTGAGAAAGATATTGGCTGGTTGCAAAGGCCCTATAACCACTGATAATAATTTGTGAACCGCTTTGAGACGACCTACGAACAAGGTTGTGAAAAAGCGGTTTATAAGAACCTCAAATTATTATTATTATTATGAATATTTATAACACCAAAGCTAATAACCCAAAACCTGATTCGATCACATTAATCAACACTCAACATAAACCATATATAGAAAAAAACATGAAAAAGGCAATCATGACAAGGATAAAATAATACCACAACAAAGCTTAAGTTTAGTCATAGACAATCTCCGATGGCCGACCCTCCACACATTTAGAACAAAACATATCCCATAATCTTCTACAAAATAGCACACCTGTTATAATGTGCAAGAAAAAAAGCAATGCAGAAATTCCAATCCGCAATCTACAAACTCTAAACAGGCGCTTGATCTAACCAAATGAGCTACCTGGTCACTGGCGATACACCCAGTCCAGACTGAAGACACAATCCAGTCCAGTTCCGCTTCATACTAATTAGTACTATATTATTTTATATATATAATTATTGTTTCTTAAAGAGTACTGATTGACTTATCAATAATAAGTTTAGAAAAAGAACAGCACCATCAACTAATCAACTTTTGGTGACTGTTATTAAATATTCTGCCTATTCACTGTTATTTTTACAGAATGAAGAACTACAAGTAAATGATATTTAGTGTTGCATAAAAACTGGGTTATGCAGAACATGACATGAATACAACTTGCAGATACATATACTTCTCCAAAGACACATGTATACAATAGCATACCAAAAGGAAAACACTGTATAAGTTTTAAACGGATGTAATTCTATTTCTCACATTATAATTTCATTTCAGAAGTTGACAAAGAGCTGAGGAAACAGTTCCAACATGGACAATTATCATGTCCTTGAAATTATCGGGGAAGGATCCTTCGGGAAGGTGTACAAGGGAAGGAAGAAATACAAGGCGCAGGTTGGTTTACCTATATATGATTGTAAAAGTTGTGACCCACTTACGCTTTAATTTTGACATAAATAAAGATTATGACCTTGTGCATCTCATTCTGTCTAAAACTCATGATTGAGAGGTTAGCTTTTTTTTTTTAGATTTATGAATATATATATTGGTTGAGGTATTCGCATAAATTATCATACAGTTGATTATATCTTGCAATGTTGTCTTAAATAATTATCAACTTTTGTTTACATATATATATTTATAGATTTAGTAGACCACGAAAAACAATAATCATACATGTTATTGACGTAAAGGTTATCAATAGTTCATAATTTACAGTATGTTTGGGACTCAATATTTGAGTCATAGACTCCTACTCTCCGTGTAGTACTCATCTTTCTTTAATGGGACTCATAATAATATTTTTTAAAAAGATATTTGAGACTCGCCTGAAAAAATTCTACAAAAATCACTGATGTTTCCTTCATTATTTAGAAAGAAAATCAAGATGATGTGGTTTCACATCATGTGAGAATATTTCACATTGAATTTTAAATTAAAAAAATAAAATAAATCCCATTAGTGTCTAGGGATTGATGAAATCTGTGGCAGGAATATGTGTGTGATTTCCAATCTCGGATGAATTTACAGTAATTGTATCAGAAAAAGTACAGATTATATGAATACCTTTCTGTAGGTGGTGGCATTAAAATTTATACCCAAAGTTGGAAAGCCAGAAAAAGAGCTGAGAAATCTACGCCGGGAAATCGACATCATGAGGGGTCTACATCATAGCAACATCATAGAAATGCTGGACAGCTTCGAAACAGATAAAGAGGTAAACAGTTTATACAAAACCGACTTTTCTTTGAACGTGACATAGTAGTGTGTGTATATATTTCTTTTTTTCTTTTTTTCTAGGTACAAAAATGTATATCCTTTACCTTATTTGCCTTAATTAGTACCCTTATTTTGGCACTTGAAAAAATAGCCGAGGGGAGGGCGCTTATTACGATAACAAATATAAGATGTGTAAGTTGCTGATATGCACCTGTCAGACAAATTCCTAGCTATAATTCCATACTTGTTTTTCCTTTGGACACTGGAAAACAGTTTTGTCCAATCGTGAAACTGAAGTGTCTGATGTAAAATACATATATATACAATGCCCAAAAACTGGAGGGGCACTTATGAAGGGAGGTATGTTTTTTACAGCAAATACAGTATTAACTTTGTTACGAGTCGTACATTTGTAAATTGAAAATTAAATGAGGAAATTTATCAGGCTGAGACATTTTTCAAATATTTTTTTTTTCAGACAATTTTTTTTTCTGTGATTTCTTTTTATAGAAAATTGTCTCTGTTTTGTCATTAGCAATGTTATGTGCCATGCTTCATTTTTGTAAGATGATGATTATTGTACGGCAGCAGGTAGCGCACCTGCCTTTCACCAAGGCATAACTTGTTTCATAATTATTGTGAAAGGAATGAAGTTTATATTTATATTAATATTTCTACAATGTCAGTATTTAAGTGAAAATGAAATATACATGAAAATTGCTCCTTATAGAATTAAGAAAATGATTTTTTCTGTATTTCAACAGGTAGTTGTGGTAACTGACTATGCAGAAGGAGAACTGTTTCAGATTTTAGAGGATGATGGAAATCTTCCCGAGGAACAGGTAAACTGGTCGCTATATATATGATATCAGTCTCTTCTACATCTTTTCATAGTACGTGTTGTGAGCGTACATGTACTGTGTACAATAAGGCAAGGATAAACATTAGATTTATTCTGTAGATGTCAATCTCTTCTAGATCTTTTCATTTACGTGTTGTGAGCATAGACTGTACACTAAGACAAGAATAATCATCAGCTTTAGTCTGTAGGCAAGTGAAAATATGCATCTACCTGCTTGACAGACCATTGCAAAATGATCAATATTTCAAACTCACGCTTATTTTGGCGGCTACAATTACATTTAATTTGAACAGGTTCAACAATATTTGTTTGATTTGTTCTAACTGACTGGAGGTTTACCGTAAATATTATTACCGGTATCAGGAATGTATATTTTGGTCACAGATATTTGAGTCCAGGGCCCGTATTCATGAAACCGTTCATATGCTCAAGCATGCATATGGCTTCTGTGCTCAAACTTTCTTGTAACTCACTTAAATCATGTAAGATTATCATAAAAGTCTAATGTAAATGTTGAAAACAGTATTCGACTTTAAGTCAAGTCTCCTCAAATTTTTCCCAAATCACTAAATAAGATTTTTTCAGTTGTTCATAACCTGCAAAACAAGAAATAGGGCTTGAGCACAAAATTCATGTTTGAGCTTGAGAACAGTTTCATGAATATGGACCCTGGCATGGTCTTACACTTTTCCTGTGGGATTCGCCCACACTGACTGCACAGATTTTTTTTTTTTATCTAAATCATAACAGACTTTTTCAAAATCTCTAATGCTAATGGATGACAATATTAAATGAGGTATTGTGTAATAAAATAAGTGTTTTGGTTGATCATGCTATCAACGACCTTACTGTGAATAATAGTTATCATGAAGCAACTCTGATATATTGTAAGACATTACAAAGAGCTTGAGCCTGCTGAGTACAAAGTATAATACTGTATGCTGGGAAATTTTGGCTGTAGTTTAATTTTGCCTTTTTTTGTCTTCCGCGCAACAAGGGAGAATTTATTCACTCTTTCACAGGGCAAACAGGGATTTACTCATGTCTGGCGAAATGTGAATAATTGACTTGACGAAAGTTTCCCTTCCACATTATTTAGCTTGAAGTTAATACATAGCCTAAATTTGTATTCACTGTTTCTAATTGTCAAAAGAAGCAGAAACATTCAGCGTTCAGCTAACACAAGTCCTGTGTAAAAATAGGGAAAAATTCTCACAACCAATCAGTACACAGTTGTGGTATCATTGTTAATTTTCACAGGTTTCTATGTGCGTCTTTCTACGAATTTCTGTAACTTTATTTGCCAGGTAAAGATGATAGCGTGTCAGCTGGTGTCGGCTCTGTATTACCTTCACTCCCATCGTATCCTCCATCGGGACATGAAGCCACAGAACATTCTCCTCGGCAAGGGCGGGATCATCAAGCTCTGCGACTTCGGATTCGCACGTGCCATGAGCTTCAACACGCTAGTACTCACATCGATCAAGGTCAGGGTCACATATATATATCGTAACTGTTCACCGAAACTTGTCATCTTGTCTTAGGACAAAACTGTTATGCCTGATGTTGTTGTTGTTAACTCATTCACCCCTGAAGACACATTTCATCTATTCCTATTCAAAGGTTTGAATAGTTCATTGTGAAATTTCAGGGTTGAATAAGTTAATCGCAGTAAACAATGTTTCCTATCCTCTGATACGTAATGGCACCTCTATTTCATGTCGGTTTTGTTTCACATAATTTGCGTCTTGAGAAACTTGGAAACACAAATCTTGCATGTCTTGCCATTCTAATGGTGAGTATAAGTTAGAGCTATTGGTGACTAAATGCACTATGACTGCTAACTATAAGTGTTTGGTTAAACCTGGGTCTACCACAGGCTCAGACCTGAAATGAGGCTGACCTCAGGAATATTTGGCATGTGCAAATTGAGGGGTCCAGACGTCCCTGACCGAAACTAAAATGCTGACTGCTTCTAGTTTACATTATAACTTTATCAAACAAGGTTGATTCACATGTACATTTTAGAATAAATTATATAACTTAGTGGGCATGTGAAAGAAGAACAAATCATTCTTGACTCCGAAACTGTGCAAATTTAGCTCAGCCTACAGTTCAGTCAAAGTGTGTTAGTTTATTGTGGAATATTTCTGCGCCACCTGAACTGTTTCATCTGGGATTTGGAAATGCAACCTTGGACCCAGAAATTTGTTGCGGAAATGAAACTGAAAAATGTGATGCTGCAAAAAGCAACTTTTAAAACAAAAAGAGTCTTAAGAAATGTTTTTTTTTTTTATATTATCATATTAATCAGACTATAGAAATGTCACTGGGGATGTGTTCTTAACATTTGATTGCTGTAGAAATTTTGATAGTTTAAAAAGCAGTCTCATATTATTGCTGTTATCCTCATGGTTCAGGAATTTGATCTTTTTACAGGGTACACCTTTATACATGTCACCAGAACTGGTTGAGGAGAAACCTTATGACCACACAGCCGATCTCTGGTACGTACCTGGCAGGGATAAACGATAAAATAGCTCATTTAGAAGGTGATACAAGAAAGTAATAAGTTATTTAAATATTATCGATTATGCAAGCTTATACAAACTGCAAAAAGAAAATCTTTAAATGTGATGCTATACAATTATAACCCCCACAAAGTAGTATAGGGAGATCTGAGGGAATGTTTCTTGATGTGAATCATATTTGTCAACAGCAAAGCCTGAGGGAAATAAGATCCCCTGACCAAGGGAAACAAACCTTCATGTCTCCTTACTATCGGGGCATTGAATTGTTTATTAGATCGAAAAAGGAACAACTTACAAAGAAAAAAATTTATACAACATTTCTTAAAAACGATGATAATTTTGCACACACCAAATATGAGATTCAGTATATATTGGGGCATATGCTGCCAGAAGAAATGATATTTGTCAACTTTGAGGTTTTGCTGCTGAGACATCATATTTTTCTCCTGTTCCTCTGATGTGTTTGAATGTATCCGACACATTCCAACACAATGAGGTTAAATAATGAAACTTGTTAAAGGTTTAATACAACAGAGACATTTCATCAATTAATTTTAATGAATAAGCTGATCAGAATGTATATGGTAATTAAACATCTTACTTAACCTCTGCCTTTGCCAAAAAAAACCCAGCGTCTTCCAGTTGGTTATCTATGTCTACAATAGGCCTACACAATCAAATCCACTTTCTTTTTCTAATCACTCTGTTTCCAGGGCTTTAGGCTGTATCTTGTACGAGCTATTCACGGGAACCCCGCCCTTCTACACAAACAGCATCTTCCAGTTGGTCAGCCTCATCATCAAGGACCCCGTCAAGTGGCCTAAGAACATGACACCAGTGTTCAAGGACTTCCTGCAGGGTCTGCTCACCAAAAACCCCAAAGTACGCCTGTCATGGCCGGACCTGCTACATCACCCCTTCGTGGCCGACGGGGTCAATGGTAAGAGTTACTCTTTTCTAAATATTTTCCTCAGGTTGGAAGTATGGATTATGAAAAGTTCTTTTTACACAACCAATAAGAGTTTCTATGTGACGTTTCGATGACTAGTATGGTATGTACACTGTCACCTTCATCAGACAAATGACCAGTGAAGCGTATGCACACAAAGGTGTAAAATTTGTACGAGTTGTACACAAAATTGATGTTGATTCGGCTTTGGTTAGAGTTACTATTATTACACATGCTCAGAGGACAGGAAAACTCATTTTTCTGAGGAGAAGAAATGTTACTGTTATAAAAGTTTTTTTCTGGGTGGAGAAAGTTATTTTTTATTTAAACATATTTTATTTGCAAAATACAAATGAGATTTAATTAGACACAAGTTAAAAAACTTAAAAATGTGTCTTCCCCCTTAAAACGATAATGATGATATATACATATGGCTGCAAAGTCAAAAACAATGATGACTGTAAATTTAAATGATTCAAATAAGATATATGTATCAGATAAAATGTACAAATCATATAGATTATTTTGTATTTTATGTACCCTTACATGTCCTATTAACCTGTATATAATATAACATAATTACTCTAGTATATTAAGCAATCTCTATTTTCCTATTGAAACTGCACTCAATGATGATGGAGAAAGTGTTACTGTACCTGTGTAATTTTACTTGCTATTTCTGGAAAGACAAAAGAGATACAATATATAAGTTTGATTTCTGAATAGAAGAGTGACTTTTGTCTGATAATCTTTATTTTGGAAAAGGAAGAGCTAAGAAAACCATGCAAGCATTGTCTAGCGAGAAGAATGTATAGTTCCTGAAATAATTTCTGTATTGTTTCAAAGAGTATTTATCTTCAATATGTTTCAAACCAAGTGAAAGTCTTTTAGTGATTTATACTTTGTAAAAAAAAACCTGAATGGTATAGCAGTCTGAAATGATTAAAATTGTTGTGAGAAAGGGGAGAGCAAGCTGAGTCTGAGAGACTAAAGAATCAAAATGTGAAGTATTGGGAAGTATTGGGGGTGGGGGGTGGAATATGTAAAATCTGAGCTTGCTTGCTTCATATAAGAATTTAAAACATAGATTTTACTGTACCATTGTTAAATAATGATTTTTTGACAGTGCGAGAAGAAGACGTAAACCTACCAAGCCCCTTTACACAGCCCCTCACCGCCTCCATGCAGATCATGAAGGAGAAACAGGCCAAGGAGAAGGCACATCCACCTGGCACCTCTAAAATACTAGCCAAGGCCAAGCGCAAGGCCATGGAGGAAGAAAAAAAGGTAAGAAAACTGGTATATAGTATAGTACAACAGTTAAAAAATTGAGCAGCATTAGATTACTAGGTCCGACCTTATTTGATAAATGAACAACTCAGGTCCAAGCAGTTTTATCGTTTGGACCGCGATAAACGAAAATGGCCCTGCTAAACTGTTGAATTTGAACAAGGAGAAGATGAAAATACTGTATACATGGATTTGTTTGGCACTGGTATACTTTCGCCTCTCTTGTAATGATAGAGAATATACTGCGAAATAGAACATCAGTACACACCATGCTATACATAGGCTACATTTGTGTATCCGGTTGAAACGGTTGAACCGGTTGAACCTGTAAAGAAAACGACGGTACAGATTTGGACCGAGGCTGACCTCAGGAAAATTTGGTACATGTAGATTGAGGGGTCCAGACGTACCTGACCGAAACTAAAATGCTGAAAATTGCCAATTTGCTTTATTTCTTTCTTAAACAATGTCAAGTCACGTGTAGTTTTTAAGATACGTTATGTAATTTAGTGGACGGATGAAAGAAGGGCATATTATTCTTGATACATTGTTTTATATTCTCCAAAACTGTGCATTTTTAGCTCTGCTTGTAGAACGGTCCAAGTGTGTTCGTTTATTGTGGAAAATTTCTGCGCCACCGGTACTGTTTCAACCGGGATACGCGAATGTAGCCATAGTAATAACACAACAAGGGTAAAATCAATACTGCACGAAAATGAATTCTACCAGTGAAGGGCGAAAATTTGGCTGGATGAAAGCTTCAGTATACAGTCTTTTACTTTGCGAACTGAAAATTGAAAATTTATTATCACAGAAAGGAACAAGGGAGATCCCTGGTGCAGAGAAATATAACAATAATGGGAAGGAAGCTTGGGGCGACAAACCCAAAAAGAGTGGGGAGGGAGAGGACAAACAGGAACAGCCAGACACAGGAAATGGTGTGAAGGCCGCTCCGACTGAGGGGGAGCGCCCACCGTCGGACGCAGCTTGGGTTAACACTGGGACCAGTAAGGTGAGCGAGTTGTTTGTGGTTTGATAATGTCCTTCATATTAAGCTTAAACATTTATTAGCATGACAGTGTTTGAGACATAAAAGAGTGAAAAAGTTTTATTTTTAACATGTGATATTGATGGCGGTTGTGTAAACTACTGTATCAGAAGTGTTATGATGTTGTAGAAATGTATAATACATTGGATACTAACAAAAACTAGGTACTTGTTTTTTTATTGACGTTGTTCCCATGCTATTAACTTATATTAACGTATTATATTTTTTTTTTTTGTAAAGTGCTAAAATTTAAATGCTTATGTGTATGTTTAAAATATGTTACATGATATATATGTCTGTTCAGCTTTCGTCAAATATTTTCCTTTAACAGAAACGTCTTTTGTGTTTTGCTTTTTTGTTATTAATATATGTCCTCAATTTTGATATTATATATTTGTACCAGGTTTTCGTTTTGCTGTGTTGCTAACAGAAATTGCTTTCTTGTTTTCGTTTTCATCAGCGAGATGAAGGTCTTGAAATTGAGGTAAGAAATATTGGTTTAACATTTTGATTATACCATTACGAAAGCTATTTTAGAATATTGTTTTTAATTAATGTTTTAAATTAAACATGCTGGAGTCGGAAAAAACTGAATCAGAGAACGTGTCTGATAAATGTATCGGATAATGATATAGTCACTTAATTCTTTTAACAAAATCTATTTCTCTTATCAGGAGTGTCAAATTTTATATTTAGAGTACTAGTCTGTAGGCAGATTTTGACAAATTTTACCAATCCAGCCTTTATTTCTATAGTAAATACTGAAAATTTGAACTGCCCTTACACAAAATCTACTATTCTGGTTGTTGGGCTAGTGGAATTTTGCACCCCTGAGTCATTTTAAATTGAACTGTGTTAAAAGTGTTGGAATATATTTGCCTTGGAATGTAATTAACGATTGATGTTTGTAGAATCTGAGCCCTACCCCGCGGACAGATCGCATCAGTAAGGACTATGAGAAGGAATACCCCAGCATAGAGATTGAAGGGAGGCGTACAGTGCGACGCAGTCCAGAAAAAAAAGAAAAACGCAAGAACATTGAGAAAGTCAAACTGGAAGGGGAGGTAAGTGAAGCCCAGGGTTCAAACATCAGGTTGAAATATTTAAGGTTTTTTTGGTCATATTTGTAAGAATTTCATTAGTTACTTGATAAACTCATTTGCATCATTACATGCCAGATAAAGTCTGCATTTTATGAATTCTGATTTGCTAAGACGTCGTAATGTGTGTATAGATATTTCAATACATGGTCTATATATTAACTCGATGTTACTATTTTTAGAAACAACAATGCAAGTCAGCATTTTCTTTCTGACGCCTTAACTTTAACATCACAATGCTCTCTGCCGAATTCAGTACTTATGTTCTCATCGCAATTTTCCTTAGTTTCATCTAGTTTATCTGTAATGATTAAAAAAAAGGGGCATCAAAGACATGTTTTTGTTGAGGAAATAACTATTAAGAAAAGAAAAAACATGCTTTACTCAAGAGACCCAGACATTTGGAGTTTTAGATTTTTTGTGTGTTGATGGTGATATTCTATCGGGAACATTTTAAGGATGATTCTATTTTAAATATCCTGCTCCAATGAATAACAAATTTTGGTAAATCTGTGGCAGGTGGCCTGGGTTTTTAGTGGATAAAGCTGTGTCATATTCATGAGAAATTAAAAGCATTACATTTGCTGGTACCCTAAAAAATAAGGAACCTACTGAAAGGATATTGTAAAACAGAATATCTATCTGTCACCCTGGTAAAATATTAGCCGCTTCCCATCGACTCGGCAAGGGAGAATATTTCTTTAGCTCGTTTGGTAGAGCGTAAGACTAGTAAACCAGAGGTCCAGGGTTCAACTCCTGATTCATGATCATTTTTATTTTACCTGAAATTTTGAATGTGTCCCTACAGGAGGTGGACAGTGATGATGAATGGCAGGGTCTTATTGATGCCACCGACCAGGAAGGAGACCCAGAGGTGGCCATGAAACTCCTCAAGGACCAGAAATTCCATGGAAAACTGAAGACGAGGATTGGAAACAGCTCTGGTCAGGTCTTAGATGGGATGCTGGAAGGCGCGGCCAGACTCCGGACAGTCCTTCGAGTGGTCACTAATCTGGTCACCATTAAGTGGTCAGTTGTAATGTTTTGGAATTTTTTTACTGATATATATGCATGATAAATAATTTTAGGATATTTTTACTTGTACAACTGAATAATATGTCCCTTAAAGTTTGATTTTCCCTCTCAAATTTTTCATCTCTCAATATTTGTTGTCTTCAGCTCAAAATTTCTGTTATAAAAATTGAAATGATCTAGAATATGAAATGATATCTCAGCCAAAATGTTGTCTTTTCTGAAAATTATTTTAACAATTAGATTCAATGAAACTATTTTTTTTACACAAAATATGCAAAAAGGAATGTCTTTCACAAAGTTCCTACAGGAAACATAAAATATATATCGCAACAGTCACTCACATAAGATGACCGTATGCAAGAAGGAAGTCAACGATTTATGCAAAGTTTTGACTTATAACTTTTGACCTTGACAGTGAGGTGGCACTTATCCTGGACTTCCTCAAGGCCCTGTCCATTCCCAAACAAGTCTTACAGCTGATGACAGAAATCTTAGAAAAGTCCAAAGTCAAACAGGTACCAGCTGGGAGGAGTCTTTTAACCATTGTTGAACTTCGTAAATAAATCAACGTGATGTTATTCTATTTGAAAATTAATTTTGTAACCATCTTGTGTCATTTCCTATACAGTTTATTTTCAAAACAGCAGCCAAACAAATATGCATGTAGTTCATTTTAAAGGTTGTCTTACATGAGTTGATGATTGGAATTATGCAAAAAGAAATTCATTACAATGTAAACACTGGATTATATGTGCTGATATCCCAGTTGATGTGGTCATGGTCATCTCTTCTCATTATTAATGTATAATTATACAATTTTAAATGTTTTTCCCAAAACAGGGGCTTAGTTGTTTTCATTGGCTATTTTATTTGAAATTATATATGGATAAACATGTTGTGGAAAATATATTTTATATAAATATTTAAAAACTGAAAATTATGGTGAACATTTTCCTGTTGTTTCATCCACAGCAACCATGGTGTCAGCAGATACTGATGGACCTGGTGATCGCCCTCAATGCCTACTTCGCTAGCGAGATCAGCTGGTGTGATAAACTGGACAAAGAAGTGTGAGTGTCTGTAGGGAGCTGGCTAGTTTACCTGCGATTGCTTTGTTATAGAATACAGTAGTATCATTTTCATGCTTTCCGTGCTGACCCTTGGGTGCCTAAATTATTTACACCAAAGTTTCGTTTTTCACTTTGAATTTGTCAGATACCTTTGTTAAAAGAAAAATACTTAATGTCCCTTATTTTGGCTTTTGTTACCAATGGCTAGATCACCTCAGCAGGATGTATGTTTGTATTCTAAATTGCAAAACAAGAGGAACTACAGAATCTATTGTTATAATTAGCGAAAAGAACTGCCTTACTTATCAGGAACTGATTTCATTGGGGGATCACATGGCACAGTGGGTAGCACGCTCTACTTTCACCAATACAGACACCAGGGCCTTTTTCGGTTAAACGGTTAAACCGGTCAGACCTAGTAATCTGATGCTGGTTTCAGGCGAGCCTTGACAAAGCCCTGCAAGGCCTGCATAAACATTCGCAGGTCTGCCAGGATTAATACCCAAAAATGTTACATTTATAAACAGACCAACTGGTTGTTCCGCATAAACGAACAGGCCCCTGTTTTGATTCCCATATTTGACATTAACTCATTCACCCCTGGAGACACATTTGAGCTCTTCCAATTCAAAGGTTGGAATTGCTCATTATAAAATTTCAGGGTTGAATGAGTTAAAAGATATGGCATCACTTTCCTGACCACATGGGTTTTCTCCCCATATCAAGATTCCATATGCGCTTTCATTTGAGACAGCAAAAGTAATTAATATCTAAGTTGATATAACTACTCTCATCAGTGTTGTAAAATGCATAAAATGCATTTCTTTTGTAGGGTACAGGAGTATTATGATGCTATGCTGCAGTTTATGTCCGTTTTCCCCAAATTGGTCAGTCTGCCTGCCGATGAGGACTTGCGACTTAGGGAGCAAGCTGTGCTGGTATGGTTTTTTAAATCGCTATGTCATTTTCCGGTGATTAGACAACGCTCAGTAATAAGCCCAGCCCTTTTCAACAGATTTAACCAGAAAAAAGCTACTGTGAGCTATAAACACCATCCACGTGTTCAACAGATTTTACCAGTAAAAACCCCACAGTCAGTTATAAGCCCATTCCCATGTTCAACAGATTTTACCAGTAAAAACCCCACAGTCAGTTATAAGCCCAACCCCTTGTTCAACAGATTTTACCAGTAAAAACCCCACAATCAGTTATAAGCCTAGCCCCTTGTTCAACAGATTTTACCAGTAAAAACCCCACAGTCAGTTATAAGCCCATTCTATTGTTCAACAGATTTTACCAGTAAAAAGCTTATAAACAGTAAAACCAAATACGAAAACATCTTAGCTATGGTTTAAAGTCATTGCTAAACTTGTAAATTATTATTACAGTGTGGGATGTTTACCTGTGAAGTGATGGAGAGGAATAAATTACACTTGGCAAACCAGTACTTCACTCAATTATCCGGTAAACACATGGCGGCCATAGACGCCCTCCTGGAGTGTACCAAACCCGACGCTCAGATACTCAAAAAACTCACAGGTAAGATGGGATGTTCTGTGAACAGTAGATACCACCCAATCACAAAGGCCTTTTGACAGAATTTTCAAGTGTTTAACTAAGTTATTTAAAAACTTAGCGGATAAAAAATGTATGACTGCCTATCTTCTTAGAAATTTTACATGTTTGTTCAAAGTGGACAGGGTAACACTTATAAGACTTTTTCGAACAGAGTTTTATTTTTACAAATGAAGTAATTAAATAAAGGAAAAAAGCCCATAAAATAAATATAATAGTAATGTATTGTCAGGGAAATATATATGAGATAGAATTCACCAATACAAATACAATAATAAGTCAAGAAATACTTCCAATAAGATTCATCGGTTTAGAAATATGTAATTGCAAAAGTTTACTTTATACACAAATAATGTGCGTAAAAAATTACGTGTCACAATGTTTCAAGACCGACTGGTCCCGTTGTCAAGCTATGACTGAGTGAGCAATTTGTATTGTTTACCTGAACAAGGATCTGTCTGGTCGAGTGACATATAGAATATACAATTTCGTCACATCGTTGTACAGGTAAACAATACAAATTGTTCACCCAGTCATAGCTTGACAAAGGGACCAGTCGGTCTTGAAACATTGCAATATGTTAAATATGTACATTGTTTGTGTAAAAAGTAAAACTTTGATAAGTCATGAAATAGTTTCTAGATATTTGAGGAATTCCATAATAAAAAACCTCAATATAATTAACTCGTACACCCCTGAAGTTTCATAATGAACTATTCCAACCTTTGTGTTGGAAGAGTTCAAATGTGTCTTCAGGGGTGAATGAGTTAAATAGCTAGGGCTGTGCCCGTCTGTATGTTGATTAGTGGGATTATGCAAGATTAACAGTGAAAAGCAGTCGAAATAGAATGTATTCCTGGCTATCGCCTCATGTGTGTCTGTCGGAAACGTGTGTGGTTTCACTGTATTTTGGATGCCAACAGAGCACTGATTAATTATATTTATTGCCAATATTTAAGTCTACAACCCTACACTAATTACAAGCAGAATTTCTGTCGCTGATTCGTTAATTATTCACCGTCTTCTTGTGATCTGTTATATTGATACAGGTGCATTATTTTTCAGGCTCGAGTATGTTTCCTCTCGACATCTCAGGTGATCTTGAAACTGCTTGCTGGTTTCCAGATTTGTTCTGCTATGTGTATCTTGGCAATGCTTATTGGGGATCTGGAAACCTGTACACTGCATGTCGTATGACTAACACATGCAGAATGTGCTACAAACATGCATGTACTACTGGAATATAGCAACAGACATATACAATCAAATTAATTACACATGTAGTTAATAATAATCACCAGGCAAATTCACCTCGGCCTCAGGACACTACAAATGTTTAGAACATCTTTCATTGTACTGGTTTTGTCTGTTAATCTTGTCCATTGTTAAGTTGGCAATGTTTAACAGCATTGCTGTGGGTTTTTTCCCGGTTAATTTGGGAAGATGCCTTTTTGTCACATTTTGGGAAGAAAATATACCAATTGGGTGGTATATTTACAGGATATTTAAACTGCAATTTTTCGGAATTAGGCATAAATATGAAATAGTTTCAATTCGGAATGGGGCGTATTATTGGCCCCAAAAACACCTCAGAAAAAAACATGGATTAGATTTATCAGTGTTACATTATTATGCCACACTCCTAAAGCCATACATTATCTTTTCACCTTGCATACTACATTCTAAATGTAGAGTCAGTAGGTACTTCTGAGTGCTTTGTGACCTTGCCAACATTTCTGAACAGCATTTGATATAGCTAGGATAAGCCATTCTTAAGGGCTTTAACTCACATATGAAATGCAATCCATTAAAACAATCAGTCAGGACCTTACTGGTCAGCTGGTCCTAAGCCACCTTGCTAATACCTTCTCATGTGCTTCTGCCTGTATGCATGCAAGAGGCGTACTGGAGTTCTGTTTTGCTGCGAGACCAAGCTTCAAATAGCATCTTTTCCACAGTGTCATCTCAATTGAATGTCACAACACATACACTGTAGAACACATCCCAGACCTTTATAAATTCCATTTGGATTACTTGGGTAGTGTAGGCAGGAGAAAAACTTTTTGCTGAACATTCCATATCACGATCACTAAAGGTATGGAACTCTGGCAGTCGTTTTGGAATCGAAGGCCAGAGTGTTAACCACTCTCAACTATCAAATCTGCCTATGCTTCGCTCTGTACATCTCAGACTCCATGACGAACCTGCGTAACAGAATATTCTCCAGTTTATACTTTTAGATAGTGGTTGATGTAGTTCTTTTGATGATACTATGTGAGTTTTAGGATTTATCATACCATAGCATTGTATCGTAATCAAGAGCATGTTGGACATTTAAATCCCTGTAAATTTGATATCACTGTAGGAACTGACTTGAATAACAAAAAATATACATACAAAGAATATTTAAGTGTGATTACTTTTTTTACAAAAATATACGATTTTGTTTACTCAAACAGATACTGTATACATATACCGGGAAACTTTTGCCAAGTCAAATATTCTCCCTTCACTGATAAAATCCATGTTCACCCAGTGTTCATTTTGCCCTTAAGAGGTAATAACTGTATAGGGTACCCATGCTGTTATGGTAAATTCGCCCTCATGATCATGACGTAGGTTGAAAAATTTCCCTTGTATATAGTAAATAGATAGAAAATAGTTCTGTTTTTGAAAACCATGAATTGGGATATTTTTGCAGTGGTTAGACCAGTTAATATAGAACTACAGCTATTTAAAAAATTTCAAAACTTACGTAAAAATATCTTGATTTACGGTTTCTTATGTGCATGAATGGATGATTTGTATTTATCCAATAATGAATTAAGTAGAATCTACGATATACGTTAATATGTATATTATGTATTTGTTGGCAGATTTTGGTATGTCTGATATTTCTGTATACCAGAAAATTTTCGCAGCAGTTTAACTTCTGCCTTTTTCGCTCTCCAAAGCAAATGTATCATGACAGGGAATAGAAGTACAAAACATACAACGTATAGTAAATGGATGTGAAGGGCGAAATTAACACTAGTCCAACATGGATTCTATCACCCAAGGCAAATATTTGACTGGGCGAAAGTTTCCCGGTAGATATTATATATGAAACTGACACCAATATATTGCAGTATATGAAACGACCTGTATTCCGAGTGTTACTTCAATCCGTGAATGTTACTTTGATTGGTATATGTTTTGATATTCGTACAGAGCTGGCGGACGGTAACGGTGAAGCGGCCGCAGAGAGGATGGACACCCTGATACAGATAGCAGTGACCACCCTGTCAGTCATGGTCACTCTGCCCCTGACCCCCGACGAGGGAGCAGACGGCCGGAGAAAGGTATATCAAACAGGTTCTTTATTCATCAGGGCTTTTTAGGAACTAACCGCTTTTGAGGTTTGTAAGACACTTTCACAAAACTGTATTTTTGAACATTTAAGTTAAAACATGAAACTCTTAAAATATTTCTTAATTTGAAACTACCTGGTATGGTTTCATAGAGAATGATTGTTGAAGTCTTTCAAGGGCAATTCAAGAACTAGTGACTAAGGATGGTGGGGAGGAACTTTAACAAAAATATAGAAAACCTTAATATACTGCAATTAGCTAGTTATAAGATATGTGCCTTCCACAACTTAGATATTGATAGAGCACTGTATAGTTGTTAATATTCATGAGGGTTTTATTTTCATGAATTTGCGACTGCTTTAAAATTCACGAATATTTTGAGATTGTCGCCATAACATCCACTCTTCACACGTCCCTGATACCAGTTGAGCTGAGGCTATTCGCCTATTGAGTAACAATGTCGGGTTGTTCGTAGCTAGTAGTAAACTTACAGAATTGTGATTCACAGAATTAAACCCCCGCGAAAAAGTTCCGGAAACAAAATTGCGAAATTTCAACCCCGCAAAATTTAACAATCATAGAGTTAGTATAGATGGTGATGATTAAATAATAATTGTTAATAAATATAAATGAAATAATACAAAGATGACATGATAATAATGGTCACACTTGACTGATTACAGGTAGCCCATTACCTGGGAGACAAGCTTGCATCCAAGGGTACAGAACAGTTAACTGATGAATTTCTAATGTTATCTCGACACCCGGCCCACTGTACAAATGTCTTAAAGGTAGGTGAAATGATTGTTGGTTGTGATACACTTACGGATCCTTGTACCAAGGCCAAAAACTGTAACTAAAAACTGTATTTAAGTATGGGAAACTGTTTTTTTCGGTATTACTATCATAGCTTTGAGAAATCATTTCTGAAAAGAAAACCATTCCTTTCGGGATTTTCCGGAAAATGTTAAAGATGAAGTAAACAAAAAAAAATCAACAGCAGTGTTCTGAGTGTTAAAACAATCAAAGTTGTGACAGAGCATCTAATTAAATAAAACTTTTCAAGAAATATGAAAAGAAAATTATGATATTTGTTTTCTTTTTGTCTACCCGGTAATTTTGTTGACATTCCTGTGTTTTGTCCCGCAGGTTATTTACGCGTGTTCGCAAGTGTCATCTGTATTCTGTTCATACATCTCCAACCAGCTAAACCACATGGATTCCCTGATGGGTGTCCTCATGGGCAAGGTAGGTCACCTAGAGAACCTTGTCTGTGTACATACTGGGAACTGAGTATTGTAGAGCTGTCCTGTACAGGCATCCTCCATACTCCAGTGGATACGCTCACTTGCGTTCTCTGCATCCCTGGAATATGTCAGAGCAAAACTGAAGGCGTGAAGATAGCTGTTTGATTGGTCTCGGGTAAAAAAAACACCTGACCAATCGCTAGGCAGATACCTGTCTTTTGAAGATTACACAGAAGTGACACCCAACTTTTTTACTCCCTTTAATTGCAACTGTTTGTGTAACAATACAAGACACTTTCATGCCCAGGGGTGTAGGATAGGATAATTCAGCAGGAGGGTTTTTCAAATTTTGTTAAACCCGAGGGTTTGCCCAAGGGTGGAATTTCCCTATCCCACACTCCCTGGGCATAGAAGAGTATTTTTCTTTCATTCCAAATACCAGAATAAGCTCAGAAACCATGAAAATGTGTTTTGACTGGCTACCATTTTGAAAATATCAGCTTTTTTTTTTTTTTTTTGACGAAAAAACAAAACTGTCTGTGAGATTTAGTATACTCAATATTTGCAAACATATGAACAGAAACTCATCTTTCTAACTTGTACGGTCAAAATATTGTAAAAGGCTATATCTTCATCACGTCAGCTTTTTCGCATTGTGGCATCAGACTTTTCCAAATTCATGACATCACATCATTGTTGAGCAATTGTGACATCACAGCACCTGAAACGGGGTGTAATATAGAAATTTCCTACACCCCTTTCCTACCCTGGACAGCTCTATCTTACACACAGGGAAATGAAAGAAATACTAGTTTTGGAATTCTTCCTCTTGCTCCAGACAGAACATTCCTCACATTGAATACCTCTAAGGTTTAGTTGATGGCCTGGAAAGTGAACATTTTTTACTCCCCTTTCATCGCTACTGTATGTTGGATGTATCGCAGTCCAGGAGAAGACTTATGTGGACAAAGTGTATTGTCTGGTCATTTTGATGTCCAATAATTGATGGAAATGGACAAATTACTTTTATGTTTAATAGATACTTGTATTTGTATTAACCCTTTCACCCCTGTGTAACTTGAGTAGACTCTATCATGCATTGAAATGGATGAGTCCATTATGGTCTTCAGTGGTGAAAGGGTTAAGTAACGTAATACAGGCCAGGAGAATACAGATATAGACATAGACTGTTGTCCATTCCAGTTGATATCCAAATAAATTGACTGAAATGAACAAATGTTGTTTGTGTTCAACAGGTTGAGGTGCAGGACATGGAGATAAACTCGGTGATAGAGATGATCCTACACGTGTTCAGTACTATAGTCATACAGCTACAGACGTTACCTCAGGTGTTGTCCGAGTCAGCCTCCGTCTTTGTAAACATCTTCCTCGAGTCCACCATTGCCAGTCATACCGTGAGTGCATACAGTCGAAGAGTTTTGAAATAAAATCTACGGCAACGAAAACATGATATACATAACTCTTTCATTCATTTTAACATATTTTATTGACATTAAACAGTCAAGGGGATTTGGCACAAGTTCCTAAAACTTACAAGGCCCAGTCCCTCCCCTTATCTTCTGAGTTATGAGAAATTTAGTGTTTTCAATAATTGGCAACCTATTAGAATGACCTTAGTAATAATTTATTTGAATGGGGGAAAGAAAGCACTTAAAAATTGTTTTTTTTAAGTCCATTGATTATGAGATGTGAAATAGATATTAATGTAAAATTTGTAAATATTTGGCTTGTGGAGAAAAACAATTGTAATGGTGAAGGTTACAAAAAGCATTCTTGCCCCTTAATATTTATTTCCGGAAGAGTCCTTATTTTCATGAAATACAATTTATCATACTATCTATTATTCTTATTTACAAGTTTGACTTGTCACATTTTGTTGGTATTGAATGAACTCATTCTTAAGGAAATTTTGGTGCACATTGCCATTGTACAAAGAGACTAGATTTAGAAATTTGAATACAATACTATATGGGATTTGATTGTAGGCGGCAGCAGCCCTGTTGTTCAGTCAGATGATCTATTGCGGGGTCTCTGTTGAGGTGCAGCCGGAGGAGATGTTACAAGCTTGTCTGTCTGTGTTCACAGATCTACAACAGGTAAGTCTGAGGTTGTACAGTAGAACTTACTTTTTATAACTCAAAACTTGTTGAGTCCCTTGACATTGGTAGGGGGAGGGGGTGATTATTTCACTCGTCCAAGTTTGTCAGCAGTTTTACTTTATGTTTCTTCTTATTACACTTCAAACACACTATTTTCAAGTGTTTTTCCTGTCACATATTTTTTCTTGTCATTTATTTTCATTATCAAGCACTTAATCAACTCATTAAGATAATTCCAATAATTTTGAAAACTTGGATGACTCTTGTCAGACATTTATAAAAAAGATTTATGTAGAAAATTTGATTTCATCAATAATTTATTATTTTGGTTTATTACATGTATTACCAAAAAAACCACCATCAGATTTAATATGCCATGAGATAGTGCATTCTAGATGTTTGTTTCTAGATGTTTTTAAACACCGTCAGATATTCATATAAATTCTAAAATTACACTGAATTTCTTTCTATGAATTTATAGATAACCAACTGTTTTTCTCAGGTAAAACAAATGCACCCCTGTATTGATCTTCTCCCTTTCTCTGTCTGTATCTTTTTGTGTTACCTAGTGATCATTGTAAAAACATATAACGAAAGTCGTAACGAACTCGGTTCTCATATACCGTATTTGCTGTAATTAGTGCCCCCTCTCCTATAAGCATCCTTCCCCTTTTGTTGGGCACTTATTGAAATGATATACAAGCCCTGCTGGCTTCTACTTAAACGCTCCTTCCATTTTGTCCCCCTTCAGTTAACAAATAATAATAAAACACAGTATATGGACACGACAGTCTCGTGATCTGACATGACAGTTTTCCAGGGTTTTAGAGAAAGAAAAAAAGAATGATTTTGGAATTATCTCTAGTCTGAAATGTGCCTGACAGTTTCATCATGTATTATGCATCAACAGCAACTGACCTAACATTTGTTATCTTCACAAGAGTCCCCTTCCAGCCAATTTTTGAAGCGCTGTGCACGTGGGTGCTAATATGTCAAATATTATGACAAATACGGTATATTTTTTCAGGAACCTGAATTTTTACAAGGGATAAATCTTATATTTTTGATGCACACAAATTAGATCTGCATGAATAAGACCTACAAACTTGTTTTTATTTGTTTTTAACATATTTTATCCATTTGCTTGTCAATAAAATATGTTGAAAACAAATAAAAACAAACTTGCAAGTCTGTTTTCCGCATAAAAACATTGATTCATGATATTGTTTTACAAATACATGGGTAATATTTTTACAGACAATTTTTTTCTACATTTACTGCATTGCTGCATGGTTGCCTATATGTAGCAGACGATAGTTATTAAGATTGTAATATACAGCTTCAAAGCTTCAACGGGTCAGTGTAGTTCACCTGTGTGTTTAACTGGTTGGCTGTCGATCATCACACAACAGAATGTTTAGATGTATATTGTTGACTATCGTATGGCTATTCATATTAACCGATGGTATGTTCTTTTGTGTTCAAGTTCTGTGTACCAACAGATCCTAAGAAAATCCCATCTTTCCTAGATAGTGGACCTCCCCAATTGATGATTATACTCTCAGTTTAAAAAAAATTTACAGAGACAAAAATAAGTTTCACCTGTTTTACTTGTAGTTAGTACTATACTCTAAGCTACCAAGAATATTTGCTTTTCTGTTCGTTAAACGTTTTGCTGTGCACCACTTTATTTTCAGATGATCTAAAAAATTATTCCCAATGAAATGTTTCAGTGCAAAATTAGCTAATTTTAAATTGGCGGTAATTCAAAATAAATGAATTGATTGGTTAAAAGTTATTTTAAGAAAGAGGTTGAATTTCTTTCTTCAACTTATTACAGCCTATAACCAATCAGAAACATGTGTCCACACTTTTTGTTAACTGACTGAGGTTGAAAGGTTTAGAGAGCTGGTAGTATCAAACTGGTAATAGAATAGATTTTACTTTTCATGTCAATATTTTTCTTATTCTTAGATAGTCGTTTTTGCAAATTTGTTCAAATTTAACGCATATCATATTAAAAAAAAATCATTTGTTTGAGCTGCTATTAGGGTTAATGATAATCATTTTCAAATCTCTTCTTTTGTTCTAAATAGAAGGACTCATATTATTTCAGTATTTTTATGAGTTGTAAGATGCTGTTATTTCATTACTGTAAATGGGGATGCTTTAGTGGTAATCTTAGTTTAGCAGTTTAACCCTTTCACCCCTGTATAACTTAAGTTAACTCAGCCATGCATTGATATGGACGAGTCCATTATTGTCTACAGTGGTGAAAATTAAAGGGTTAAATCTTTTGCTGAAATATGATTGCAGCAAGTGAAGTATCTGTATTATGTTCTCTATTGCACATATAGTGGGTGTGCCAATTCATCAATGCACTAACCTGTTAAAATTTGATAATGCACTAACCTTATGAAATTTGATAATGCACTAACCTGTTAAAATTTGATAATGCACTAACCTGTTAAAATTTGATAATGTGCTAACCTGTTAAAACTTGTTAATACACTATAACCTGTTAAAATTTGATAATACACTAACCTGTACCTGTTAAAATTTGATAATACACTAACCTGTACCTGTCAAAATTTGATAATGCACTAAGATTCAAGTGCACTAAAATAAACTTGTGTGTTTACAGAAATTAAATTCCTTATCATTACAGATCTGTGTGCGATGTCCTTTTGACTACGGTGTGTTGGATGGTCTACTGCTACTTCTGTGTGAAATGCTGGCGCAGGTAACGGATAATTTTAGTTCATTGATGATCTGACCTTTATCAAAATATCCGTACAATTGCATGATCAGTCTCATCCAACAAGTCTTCTGAGTAATAGGGAGAGGGTGTTTCTTAGACACCTTTAAGTTTGGATTTGAAAGTAGTGAGAAAGTGTTTTTACTATCAACAAGCATACTTAGAATTCTTGCAAAGAATTTTATCATGAAAAAAGCATGTTCGTACTAAAACAAAAAAATCCTATTCTGATGTATATTATATAAGTCTGCACTGTTGATAATTGGCAGAAGAAAATACATAGCTATGGGTATACATGTATTACTATTATGGACGCCATGGCCTGTATTCATGAAGCTGTTCTCGTGCTCAAGCATGGACTCTGTGCTGAAACCAACTTCCTTGAAACTCACTTTAAATAGGTCAAACAATTAAAAGTCAAATGTCAACATTGAGAACAGTATTCGGCTTAAAGTCTCTTCATTTTTTTTTTCAAAATCATAGAAAAAACAATATTTATTTTATTAGTTTATAACTGAAACAAGAAATTAGGCTTGAGCACAAAATCCATGCTTGAGCATGAGAACGGTTTCATAAATACAGGCCCTGGCATATAGTAATATCATTCCCAAAGATATATCTTGCTTTATGGTAGTCTACTATTTTGATCATAGGCGGAAGGCTGTATATAGGTATGGGCCTATTATTAGTACTGTGATGTAATAGTCTGCCCTGTCGATTGTAGGCGGAGGGCCCGGTAGCCCAGATGTACATAGACACCGGTATATGGGGGACACTGTGGCACAGAGTGGCCCAGGCATTACAGGTGACCAACCCAGAGACGGACACACCCATCCATGACATCGAGGAGGAGGGGGGACCAGTGTCTGGCTTCCACTCTCCAGACTGGACTCTAGTGTCACCACAGGGCCTCATGGCCGTACTACAGATGTCTGTCACAGTCTTCACCAAGGTAAGGGCAGTACACAGTACTGGGCCGTTTTTTTAAACGGTTGAACCGGTTGGACCACAGTTGTTTGTTTATTAAATAAGGTCGGACCTAATCATCTGATGTTGCTTTCAGGGCGAGTCTTGACAAAGCCTTGCTAGGCCTGCATAAACATTTGCAGGTCTGCCAGGATTTATACCCGAAAATGTTACATTTAAAGACGGTCAAACTGGTTTTTCCGCTTAAAAGAACAGGCCCCTGTTGAGACTTTTAAGGTTACCCGTACCACTGCAAAAATGTGTTAAAAGACTATGAAATTTTAATGGCATATATAATGGCCATTATTTTGCCATGAAATTCTCAAATCATGATTACTGTGATTTTAATAGGCTTACAAATTGTTAAGACTTATTTGCTATTTTTTTTTTAAATGCTATTAATATTATTAATTAATTGCAATTAAAGCTTAAAATTAATGGTGCTATATGTATGACTTTAATGATATTGCCATTTTTAATAGGAAAGCAATTAGAGAGTCATAGCCAAATTAATGACATGAATTAATGGGTTATTGGGGGCCAGTTAATGGCATTTACATGCAGTAGTGTAAATTGGAAACCTTTTTACTTGTATGCTTTAAAAGGAAACCCACATCTTACAGAACTTTTAATGAAAAAATTAATGAAGATGAAATGAGCAAACAAAAAAGATATCAACAGCAGTGTGAGTGTAAACATGCAATGGGGCTATAGGCTGGTATTCGATCCCAGGAACTAAAGACTGCAAACTGTGTAGTCCCAGAACCCTAAAGTCAATTAAATATTTAGTTTGTTAGACTTTAAGTGAGATGATTGTCTGGGGAGTGGTGATAAGTATGCCAGTCATTTTTTAATGCATTCAAATACTCTAAAAAAAACACACCAAAAAACAACAGTGTATGGAAATACAGTTAACCTTTTACATTCAGTAGAGTGTAAATACATGTAAATATTGTAATTCAGGAGACAAATCAGTGTATCCCTAACCTCGCTGTACCTGACAGTATCATACTGCTGACCATTGCCCACCTCCTCAACAAAGACTTCCTTGCTGCCATAGTAACCAGGTAAACAAACAATCATTCTGTAGAATAATACTCAATGTTCATATCATTCATTTAACTCATTCACCCCCGAAACTCCATAATGATCTATTCCAACCTTTGAATTGGAGGAGATCAAATGTGTCTTCGGGGTGAATGAGTTAAGTATTTATAGAGCTACTGGTACAGGTGTTAAATGACCCTGAAATCACATGTTTTCCAAGCAATACTGTGAAAGGGGAAATTTTCACGGTGTGGAAGTATTTACGTGAAAATATCCACACACAAATATTTATTCATAGATCGTATAGATTATGAATAAATTGAAATAATATAAAAATTTCAGAACTATTGTAAATGCGAAAAATGTCCACACCACAGTGAGTTTAAAGGGTCCCAACAGGAACATTTCCACATGCGAAAATTTCCATTTTAACAGTATATATTACTCTTGTAATTACTGGCTGGTAATGAGGCTGTTTTTGTGTGTACATTTTTGATATGGAGGGTTTACCATCCAGTTATTGAGTATTGCTTTGTGAACTTAAAAACGAAATGGTGTATTTTGTGTACAGTTTCGATTTGAAGAATATGTGATCTTCACAGTTTTTATGACGTTTGTGTACTTTGTGTACAGTTTCGATTTGAAGAATGTGTGATCTTCACAGTTTTTATAACGTTTGTATATTTTGTGTACAGTTTTGATTTGAAGAATATGTGAGCTTCACAGTTTTTATGACGTTTGTATATTTTGTGTACAGTTTTGATTTGAAGAATATGTGATCTTCACAGTTTTTATGACGTTTGTGTATTTTGGGAACAGTTTCGATTTGAAGAATATGTGATCTTCACAGTTTTTATGACGTTTATGTATTTTGTGAACAGTTTTGACACTGAAGGTGTACAGCTGGCCACAGACATCATCCTCCAGGTCACACAGTTGTGCTGTTTCCCCTTTGCAATAGATCTTCCCGACGACCTGCTCACCGAAGTACAGAGGTAGGTACACTGCCTATTGTTATCTGTGATTGTCTCCGTGTGTCTCATTGTCAGAGGCCATATGTAATATATTTTTGATAACTTTTGGATATATTTATAGGATCTTACATGAGCTTCCATTTCATATGAGATTCATGAAATGAGTCTAGGAATTTTTCAATTTAGTGAGCCTCTGGCGAGTTAAACTGAAAAATTTGTGACGGGTTTCATAAATTTCTTATGAAATGAAACGAGTTGTTCGGTAAGATCCTTTTTATCACATAATCAAGATCTGTGGCATTTATTCGTGTAAAACGACAATTTTAATGCAACCTGGAAATTTAAATAGCCGCCATTTTGACTCCAGTGCGTAAGTCTGTGACGTCATGTACTTGTCCTAGGCGTGACGCCACAATTGAAACAATTGAAACTTACAACCAATCACAGGACTGATAGGTCATATAACATGGGTTAATACGCAAATTGTTGTTTTTTTTAAATTCCTTGGGCCCATTCTCTTTGGCAGAACAAACTTGCCATTTTTAGGAAGCAATGACAATCCTGTGTTAAATGGCATAAATTTGGTTGACAATGTAATCATCAAATAATATAAAACATTGTTTTAGTCAAAGCAGGAGTATTGTTTCTTCCAATTGACTGAATAATAGATTTTATAAATATTGATTCAGAAATATTCCTTCCATAATGTTTTCTTGATAATATTCCTGGTATTTTGTAATTTTCTTAGAGTCTGTTTTGTTTTCTTTCTAATTTCCCAATTCTCCGGTTTTTTTTCTTCTAATTTCCTAATTTTCTGATTACCTGTTTAACTATAAATTTGTCTTGATATTTAGTCAAATGTTAAGACAATAAAACATGGGAAACTTTGATTTTGGATGTGTATTTGTAGTTGCCTGTTCACTGTGAACATATTGCCCCGACTGTTACACGCCTGTAATAAATACCTGAAGCAAGCTCAGATGGAAATGCCCCTCGGCTTGATCGTACACCTCGTCCTCAGCAGTGATGACTTCATGGACAGATTCATTAAGTCCCTAAAGGACCTTAAGGTATTATTATCAGGCTAAAATGAAGTACTTTTGGTAATTTGTTTCGGTGACCGTTTAGCATTTCTTTAATGATATTTTCCATTGTTTGTGAACTGATGTGTTAGAAACCATCACCTGTTAAAACAAGGATACACTTTCTATCAATTCTTGTGAAAGTTATATTAGTGTTTTCTTGGCAGAAATTGCCCGATTAATAGTTAAAGTGGCCTCTTAGCGCAGGTGGTTTCTGAATGGAGTTGGTTGCTTGGCAACCAGGTACGTGTAGCTGAATTGTTAAAGCATCAGTCTAAAGTTTGGAGGGTTCTGGGTTCGAACCCCGATCTGACTGTTGCATTCCTCTTTCTCCTGATACAGTAATGTATCATTTTCTAATTAGTACATAAATTTTGCTATTGCAAATTGGTAAAGCAACTCCATATAAGAAAAAATGTGAAACCAATTGGAGCTGTGTTGGGAGACACAACACAGAGTGCTGGGACTCTGCCTCAATTGGTTATACATGTATCAAAAATAGTTTTAAAAGAGTTTAAATGTCTGTAATGTAGCTAATTCTGGAGAAGGTTGGACAAGAAAACAAAATACAATCTTGTCTCCTTGTATTTGTTGTGGCGAATTGTCATGCAGCTTCTGTATTGATATGTCCTGTTTATTTTTCAGGCCCTATCCTTCCTTAGTAGCTGTATACAGCCGTCCAGTCAAGAGGCGGTCATATGTGACGTTATATCGCTGTGTAATCATCTAGTCAGATCATCTAAAGATAATTATCAACTCGTCAAGTCTGTCTTCCATGGTACTAAGGGTAAGTTGCTTCCCCTTGCGATAATATTGACAGATCATCTAAAGATAATTATCAACTCGTCCAGTCTATTCAATGGTAGTTAAGGTAAGTTTTCTCCCCTTGTGATAATCTTGTCAGATCATCTAAAGATAATTATCAACTTGTCAAGTCTGTTCAATGGTAGTTAAGGTAAGTTGTCTCCCCTTGTGATAATTTTGTCAAATCATCTAAAGATATTTATCAACTTGTCAAGTCTGTCTTCCATGGTAGTAAAGGTAAGTTGTCTCCCCTTGTGATAATCTTGTTTTATCATCTAAAGATATTTATCAACTCCTCAAGTCAGTCTTCCACAGTAGTAAGGGTAAGTTGTCTCCCCTTTTTGTTTGGTGAGTTAAATTGAAGAATTGCAACGTATTTTATTCACACTCTCAAATAGTGAGAAACCAAATTAAGTAATAGAGAAAGAAGCAGCACTTCAGAAACTTAATAATTATAGAGACATTAACTGTGTAATTTAATATAAAAAATTCTTCGTGTAGAGTTACTGCGAAATCGATATTTTTTGTGGGGCCCAAATTTTGTGGTTTCCTGAACAAAACACCATTTAAGGGGAACATGAATTTTTGGATTACCAGTACTCACTGAAACAGCGAACTGCTTTATATCAAATACTTTGTGGACCTATGAATTCGTCGATGAAGATTACCCATGAAATTAATGAAACTAAAAGCCCACGAAAATTACTGATTTCACAGTATATGATCTTATTATCGTTGATGTGGCCACAGGTGACTATGAACCTCTGTCTGCCATGCTGCGTCACCGGTCAGGGGCGGTGAAGTCCAGAGCGTGCAGTCTGATAGGTAATCTTATGAAGCACCACGGCCAGTTCTATGCCATCCTCAAACAGAGGTTAGTAAAGACGTTTTATAAAGGGTAGAAATGTATAGCTTTAGTAAATACCAAGTTAGTGTTATAAAACTTAGTACATGATTGTATAATTTAACAAATCCTACAAAATCTTAAGAGCCCAAAACAGTGTTTTTAACGGTAATTAAAGTTAAGCAGGAAAAAATATGGTTCAAGATTTTTCGAAAAATATTTGCACTTTGGTTGGATTTATATGATAAATGGGGTGGGGGTGGGGATTTATATGATAAATGGGG
>NW_018480051.1:7062-44429 GCF_002113885.1 Mizuhopecten yessoensis | reverse complement strand
GATTTATATGATAAATGGGGTGGGGGAATTTATATGATAAATGGGGTGGGGGGGATTTATATGGTAAATGGGGTGGGGGGAATTTATATGATAAATGGGGTGGGGGGATTTATATGATAATTCTTCTGAAAGGAGCCAAGGGTGGGGCAACATTCTGATTTGACAGGTATATTGTATATTATAAGATGTACAGTTACGTAAGTCATGATCATCTGTATCAAAAATATTGTGAATAATATCAAAAGTGTGATTATCATTGAATTTACTATAATATTGTATTATTTTAAAATTATTAAGGTAGAGCTTTTTTTTAATAGATTTATTTAACTTTTTTACTTTTCAGAGACAAGATCCTTTCCGGGTTGATAGCTGGTCTCAAGGATGAAGATCCACATATTCGCAAGGTTAGTACTTCCCTAGTACAATGTCAGTCAGGAGATGATTTTATTTGCTGTGGGATGTGTGCATAAATGTTAACAGTTATTTCATAAACATTTTAGGACATTGTCATGTCTCCTTGAATCTCAATAAACATACAAAAGAAAATTGTGTTCTTTATACTAAATTTTTCAATGAGACGTAACGATGTGATTAACTGTATAACAAGTTGAAGTAACTAAGTGTATTTTTGGACTCAATCTTTTTTCCATTATCAATGGGTTGATTGATAAGATACATTAGGACATATGAGATAGTTTTATGTAGAGTAACAAACTAAAAGTGAAAATTTGAATGTTTTTTTAAAATCCTTTGCCCAGAATGAAAAATAGCCTGAAATACATTAATACCATTTGAACTGAAATGAAGAGATGTTCCACATGAAAGTATGAGAGTTTTTCAAGAGGAGAGTTTTTCAAGATGAGAGGTGTTCTACTTGAGAGTTGTTCCATGTGAGAGTATGAGAGTTGTTCAGCAAGAAAGATGTTCCACATGAGAGTATGAGAGTTGTTCCATGAGAGAAGCTAAATCTAGGTCTGCACAGTGTTTGAATTACCGGTACTTGAAATTCTGTTAGCCATGATTAATTGCTATTGGAAAGCTCAACACCTGTGTAATGTACATGTTTACTTGACAGGGAGCCAGCTACGCAATAGGAAATGCTGCCTTCCACAATGCGGACCTTTACGCCAAACTCCGACCAGTCATTCCAGTCCTCATGGACCTGCTCCGAGACCCTGTCTCCAAAACCAAGGCCAATGCTGCCAGTACGTACTATACAGGCCTTTCTTAAGTGTCTGTCTGTGTTTGCAGACAATATTCAACTCATTCACCCAAGAATTTTATAATGAACTATTCCAACCTTTGAATTGGAAGAGTTCAAATGTGTCTTCAGGGGTGCATGAGTTAATGGTTTCCAGCTAAATACTTGTATTTTATATCTCCAATACTCCATCAGATATTGTTCAATGCCATGCAGTTTGAAGTAGTTTAAAAGCATTCTGTCAAACAAGTGTTAAGCGAAAAGTAATGGCAAAGCAAGAGATAAAATTCAAAAGCAAACAGCAATGCAAGTAAAATGAATGTAGTAGAATATGATTTTATCAAACCCAAGGGGACCAAAAATATTAGTTTGAAATACCGGTACATGTACTTTAATTTGGTGGGTTATACGATAGTATGAATGCAGTTGGCAACAAACGTATACATTCTATGGTGCACGTTTGTCAACAAGTTTCAATCTGCCGAGCCTTTTTTCATTGAGTATACGCTGATTTATATGCAGTCAGAGTTTACAAGGCTGAAGAATGGAGAGATATGAATATATACATGTAAATTCTGTATAACACTTGTGCTGATTTATAGTCGGAGTTTACTAAGCTANAACACTTACGCTGTTTTATAGTCAGAGTTTACTAAGCTGAAGTAGGAAGAGATATAAATATAAACATGTAAAATCTATATAACACTTGCGCTGTTTTATAGTCAGAGTTTACTAAGCTGAAGTAGGTAGAGATATAAATATATACATGTAAATTCTGTATAACACTTACACTGATTTATATGCAGTCAGAGTTTACTAAGCTGAAGTAGGTAAAGATATAAATATATACATGTAAAATCTGTATAACACTAGCGCTGATTTATACAGTCAGAGTTTACTAAGCTGAAGTAGGTAAAGATATAAATATATACATGTAAAATCTGTATAACACTTACGCTGATTTATAGTCAGAGTTTACTAAGCTGAAGTAGGGAGAGATATAAATATATACCTGTAAATTCTGTATAACACTTACACTGATTTATATGCAGTCAGAGTTTACTAAGCTGAAGTAGGTAGAGATATAAATATATACATGTAAATTCTGTATAACACTAGCGCTGATTTATACAGTCAGAGATTACTAAGCTGAAGTAGGTAAAGATATAAATATATACCTGTAAATTCTGTATAACACTTAGGCTGATTTATACAGTCAGAGTTTACTAAGCTGAAGTAGGTAGAGATATAAATATATACCTGTAAATTCTGTATAACACTTAGGCTGATTTATACAGTCAGAGTTTACTAAGCTGAAGTAGGAAAATATATAAATATATACCTGTAAATTCTGTATAACACTTACGCTGATTTATATGCAGTCAGAGTTTACTAAGCTGAAGTAGGAAAATATATAAATATATACCTGTAAATTCTGTATAACACTAGCGCTGATTTATAGTCAGAGTTTACAAAGCTGAAGAAGGGAGAGATATAAATATATACCTGTAAATTCTGTATAACACTTAGGCTGATTTATACAGTCAGAGTTTACTAAGCTGAAGTAGGTAAAGATATAAATATATACCTGTAAATTCTGTATAACACTTACGCTGATTTATAGTCGGAGTTTACTAAGCTGAGGTAGGTAGAGATATAAATATATACATGTAAATTCTGTATAACACTTACGCTGATTTATAGTCGGAGTTTACAAAGCTGAAGTAGGGAGAGATATAAATATATACATGTAAATTCTGTATAACACTTACGCTGTTTTATAGTCAGAGTTTACTAAGCTGAAGTAGGTAAAGATATAAATATATACCTCTAAATTCTGTATAACACTTAGGCTGATTTATACAGTCAGAGTTTACTATGCTGAAGTAGGTAGAGATATAAATATATACATGTTAATTCTGTATAACACTTTTCGTTTCTCCACAGGTGTGTTTGGCAACATGAGTCTACATTCCAATACCCTGTGTTCTGACCTGAAAAAAGCCAAAGTTGTAGCTAGGTAAGCTGTTACTTCTAGGTCGCATTCGTTTATCGCGATCCAAACAGTTGAACCGGTTGGATCAGTTTGATCGTTTATGAAATATGGTTGGACGTACCTAGTAATCTGATGCTTCTTTCAGGCAAGCCTTGTAGACAAAGCCTTACAAAACCTGCATAAACATTCGCAGGTCCACCAGGATTTATACCCGAAAAAACAGACAAACGGTGAAACCGGTTGAACTGGCTATAAGAAAGGGCCCTTAATAATTCTATATGTAGCAGACCTTTGCTTCAGTTTCATTGAAACTTTTCCTTAGCATAAATTTTCTATTGGGGGGGGGGGGGGGGGGGGGGGGGAAGCGAGCATTGCTTAGCTTAATACTGTGGAAATTTTCGAGTTCTGACTCTTTGGCAGTGGCTTAGAAATCTATGTACCGTACAACTGGTTATTTATGCGGCCTTGAAATAGTCAAATAAATATGCTTTATGACAGCATATTGGGCAACACCAAGTAAGTATATTTTGTTAAACAAATCATCAACAAAACAATTATCATAACTCTTTATGTATATGAATTATCACAACCACATGCGCAATATTTCATGAAGTTTATTTCCGCAGCTCATTTTTACGCTTGTCATGTTATTCTACGAATCATAATTTCCTTTTCACGTTAATGACCTGTGAAATCCTGAAAATATCATTCCCACAGAAATATCCTTCTATACAGCCGTCTATATATATAAATCTATAAATAAAGATTTTCATGTGGATATTTTCACACTAATACACCCTACGTGAAAAACGTGAGCCTTTCTGAACCAGAATATTTTCCACTTTTACTGTAAGCAAATTTTCTATGTAAGCCTCTTGTTTTGTAGGAAGTATAAACTGGATCAGAATGAAATGTATTGGTTTGTGTACACAGGTTACTGGACCTGGCTTGTAATGACCAACACCACAGTGTTCAAGTCAGTGCTATTCTGTCCCTCCGCAGTCTCACCCGCATGGATGACCTGAAGAGAGTAAGTACTCCTAAACTCGGGTTTGAATCAACTACTGTATACTGAGAAATTTTCACCTATTTAAAATTTCGCCTTTCACCATAATAATCAATATTCTCCCAGTGTCAATTTCACCTTCACATTTAATTACTATGTACATTACTGTATACTGTAATATTCTCGCTGCAGTTAAACTTTCGCCTTTTCTGACCTCCCCAATTACAATGAGGATGAATTTACCACGACAGCGAATATTAGTATACAAAATGCACAATCAATATCAGTATAATTACATGTGAAGGGAAACATGCATTTTATCGGCAAGGGGCGAATATTTGACTTTGCGAAAGTTACCAGGTATACTGTATGTTGTTCAATAATGTTCAATGAAATGATCAATTATCCCTCATTAATTTGGGTGAAAAATGGTGAAAATTCAACCGCAGCGAAAATTTCTTGGTATACAGTATACCACTCAAATCTAAGCATCAACACTATGTTAAATTTTCGGTTATTTTTCAGTAAATAATTGGTTAAGTCCCTGCAGAAAGATATCACCATATTTAAATAACTGTTGAAATCCTTAAGGGAAACTTGAAGCAACTGATTTGATTTTGAAAACATATAGTACAGGTCCCAATTTCATGAATGTTCCTTATAAACTAAAGAAAATTTCTTAATTAAGTTTTTCCGTAGGAAAACATTTATTGGAGTAAATTTTAGGAAAATTGTTAGTTTAAAAGGGAATTTTTCCTAAACTTCAGTTAATGCTTCCGATTGAAAATCTTTATTCAAGGAATTCCTTCGGTTCAGCAACGTTTGTGAAACAGCGGCTAGATATTGTAGTTCTGATAGTGTACAGTATTTTTCAAATAGAGCAGCTAGTTTTAATAAGTAAGTTGAAACCAATACTTTGACATTAAATGAACATCTAGTTCTCTACTTCTGCTTTATCAAGTTATGGATAAATAATGATAGATGATGGGGTATAATTTATCATATTTTGACAACTTTTCAACCCTGATTCGCTGGTAGAATCAAGATCCATTCACAGCAATGAAGCCAGTGTTTATTATTGTTTTATCTCTGAACAGTGTCTTAAAATAAATGTATATGTGATTAAATCACAAAAGGAACCAATGTACATGGCCTCTTTTGTCATAAACAAGAGCAGATGCATATTTTTTTTTTTTAAATAATCATGAATGTTTTGATGATTTCCACAGGAAATGGTATCCCAGAAGGCCGTAGAGAAGCTGAACTCCATCACTGTAGCCAATACTCCCCGACCCGGGTCTGTAGCGTCCCGACCTCCCAGCGTCATGGCCGTCGGGGTCAGCTTTCAGAGCAGTTATGGGTCAAGTAGTTCTAATGTATATACTCACAGTAGTAAACTCGTACGAATTCTACAGGGACACGATAAATCAAATAAAGCTTAATTAGCTCATCACATTGGGACTCGGTGCCAGATCTAGCTCTGGCACAAATTTCAAAACCACGTTAGAAATCACGTCAGAATTCTTCATGCACAGAAAAGTCAACTTAGATATATTTAATGCTCCAATTTCATTTCAACCAACCGTTGTGAAATCTGAATGCAAATGTATAGGAATTGAATACATGTCAGTATTCCCTTTCATTTTGAATAAACCTGTCCTATGGGCAGACGATAAGACTGATTGTTGAATAGCAATGCTGTAAACATTTGGTGGAGATCTTGGCTGTCACAAGGCTGGCTAACTCATTCACCCCTACATATTCAAACTGGACTTGCCCAGTCTTTGATTTGGTGAGGTTCAAATGCGACTTTAGGGGTGAATAGGTTAAAAAGGGAAATAATATCTCATAACTGTAGCAGAGAGAAAGGTGTACAGCACAGCTTTTACAAGCAGATATCAACTCGTACTTGAGTTTCTTGGTTATTCAATGTTTGTGTTCAACCATTCTGAAACTGGTAAACATGATTCAGTAAACAACAACAACTACCTGACTTGTTGTGGTTATCAACAAAGTTCTGTGTCTGGACATTTTCTTTTAAAGTGATCACTCAATATAAATTTTAGTTGTTACGATGGGTTTAGGGCAAACATTTAAAGAAAAGTCATCAACAGTCATTAATAAATAATTGATTAAATCATTGAATAGTCATCAGAAAACCATTTTATTTTCATGTATTTAAAATGTTTATGAGAAATCATCACAAATGTATTTTATAACTGCAATTTTATCATTAACATTCCAAGAGAACAGCATGAAAAATGTTTTTCTCCGATATTGTGAAATACACCTCGAACATTTTCACCAATTTATCTATTAATTTGTATCATATTACTTAGATATTGACTTGGTATATTACAGATATTTTATGCAAATATATGTGGCTTTTTTATCATTCCGTCAGGGTTCTTCTGAATTTTATTATCAAACTTTTAAAATATTAAAACGTATGTGATATGTAAACATGTATTACATCATTGAATCTAGTTCATCCGTAATTTTGTAATGTTGAAAGAACATTATGGATAATGTCTCATTTTGTTGGTCTTCGTTTCACATTTAAACAATTGAATATGATACAAATATAATGTGTTATCTGTATACCATGGTCAGACTGCTATAATCCTGCCTAGGAATATTAAGTAAACTCATTCACCCCTGAAGACATATTTGAACTCTCCCAATTCAAAGGTTGGAATAGTTCATTGTGAAATTTCAGGGGTGAATGAGTTAAATTGTGATCATCCACGCATTCAGCTTCAGTTGTTGCCGATTTATGTTCAGAAGAAAATGCATCATTTCTCGTTTGTCTCGTCTAACATGTTATAATATGATAACTTAAATATGGCTCTTTGTTAGGTATTGTTATTGACAAGCGTAAGTTCAGAAATGAGTTATTGAAATTGTTAAAATATGAAAATGTCATATTTAAATTCATTTTAGTGCTATTTTAGTGTCCCGTTTTGTATTTTACAAGTTGTTACAACTGACATTTGTCTACAACATCAGTCAGTGTTATGAACGTATTGTAGTATATCTTATTTTTCCAACATTCCATATATACATATAGGTATATAAAGGTATGTGTGAAAAGTAATGTTGAATAATAGATTGTATTTAAGTTACAAACCCAGGACTTATTTCACATGATATGACATGTCTTGTACCGATGTATTATATTTTTTTCCCCCCCCAAACATTGTTGAATTTTGACTGTTTGAACCACCTACATACAAATCATACTAGTCTTGTTTAAGTTCATGTTTTAAGAAACATAACCAATTAGTTAAATGGTGTATATATATATTTTTCCCCCCAAAAAATTTGTCATCTACTTTCAATTAAATAAGAAGTATGGTAAATAAAGGCATAGCATTTACTTTGATGAGGTTTATTTGAAATTTAGAATTTGACTGTTTCTAGTAAGATTGATTTGGTGCAATTTGTATCTGAATTTATCTTTTAATATACATATGTACCATTTAAATGTACTTCGTCAGGGTTAAGTAGTAGCCTCTGTAAAGAAAGGATAATTAGTTAGTACATGTGTGTAGCTTTCTTATCTGTTGTATGTAATTACATCAACTTTTTCATCAATGAACTGTAGTATCGATGATAACCAGAACAGGGACGTCAAGTCCAATTAATCAATCAATCAAATTAATTTCATTAATGCTTCATTATTCAAATTCTTTTCGTCTGGATATTACACATGATAGAAGTTGATATACGTAATATTATATAGAATATCTAAACAAAAATAATCAATATCCGTTAAAAATCTAAACATAGAATAATATTATTTATGATTATATAGAATATCATTCTATGAATATTCTATATAATATTCTATTCTACATATAGGATAACCATATACGTTTCTTATCGAAATATACAATATTGGTTTTTCATAGCGACACCCATAACCAATTCTGCCTCATCACAGGTATTTGAAAGTCACAAATATCTGTGTCAAGATATTTTACTCGCTATGGATTTGTATCATATGTGAAGAATGAATGATTTTGGATGTAAAGCTATATTTTGACGAGTTTTGTAAGCATGCAACTGTGTCAGTCGTAATTGCAATAACCAAACAATGTGATGTTCCGTTATATATGTATTTTGAATGATACAATATTGAAATCCGAATTGTTTAATTGTTTATATTGTGACTTAAGGACAAAAGGTAATTCCGTCCTTTTGAAAAGAACATATTAAATTTAACAAAACAAAAAAAAGTTTCCAGTTAAAGTGGTTGTGTCGATGAATCTCAAATCATAGGTGGTATAATTAAAAGGAATCTCCATTTTTGTTTAAAGTTCGAAATTTGTAAAAAAAAGGTTCAGGAAGGATAATTGTTATATCTGAAACAGAACTATATATAGGTCTGTTGAATAAAACCTTATATTATATATGTTCATCATTTCTAAATGACACTCAGAAATGTTTCCTTTTCACAAACAGAAGCATATGAATATGTCACAATATTGACCTCCTCAATGCTCCAGGGGTTATTACGCTCATTTACATCCTCTGCACCCCTAGAATATATTGTAACAAAAATTGAAGGCATGCAGCTAACTAATTTCATTGGTTTTGGGTAATAGAAACCTGATCAATTGATAGGTTGATACCTGTCCTTTGAAGATTACGGATGAGCGGCACCCGACTTCAAAGCCAGTCAATTTTACTGTTTCCGCAAGATTCTTTTGTTTTACATTGAAAAATCTTGGATGGAACTCATTTTGGAAAGGAAATAAGGTAGCCTGCCTCCTTAAGCCATGTTAACGTATATGTATCGAAATGTTATGATGACATACACAACCATTTGTGAAAAGTCAACATACTTGAAACAAAGAAAACCTTTTTTTTTATTTGAAAGACCACTTCCTGTTTGTAGGAAAATATGCAGACTTGAACATTTTCATGTTGTTGATTTTAAATTTAATTTATTCTTCTGTAACTTGAAACTGGATAGAATGTTTGAAATGTGAAAGTGAAATATAATGTGCTCGCAATGTTGTACAGGTAACTATTAAAATCATACTTTAATTGCCGTCCAATATCCATTTCAATATGTTTTTTTGTTCCATTTATTGATAAACTATACATGTCCTCATTGATTTGTTGTGTATATAAATGTGCTTACAGTGTTAATATTTAGAATTATAAACTGGTTCTAAGCACTTATGTCAGAATTTTGTGAAATCGTTTTTTATCAGTCTGGACATTTTTATTGTCCAAAGTCCCCCTCCCCACAAGAGCAGAAGATACTAATTTTGGTTTGTCCACCAATACAAGATTTTTCAGACGAATTCCCTAAAATATTCATGAGGAATGCTTGTATCGTCATTGAAATTCTCAAGCTAAGTTTCAAGACAATGGAAGCTGTGCATATTTAAATAGATTATGGATGCTTCCTCGATTCTGATTGGCAGAATAACTTACCGAAATATTGCTGTATTTTAGTCAAATTTGTGAATATTGGGTATAGGTGTACATAATGGTAATGCTCAGGTGTAAGATAATGTAGACGGATACTTTTGCAAAGGATTCTAAAGGTATTGAGTGTAAATTTGTGTTTTATGAGCAAGAAAATACATCACCTTGATATGTGAATGATAACAAAATTATAGTGAAAATGTGTGAATGAAGATGTTTGTATTAATGTTGTCCATTAAGGTTTTTTAAAGTGCATGAAAAACCCAGTTCTATTATTTTAATATTTTATTTGTTTTCACAATAAATTTCCAGTTTCAAATCAACAAAATCTTCTGCAAATTCATTTTTGTCCATCAACAGGCCTTAGTACTTATTCCAGACACATAAAAAGGTGGGGATAGGGTGGGAGGATGTAGAAAGTTTAAGTTTAAGATGAAAGCATTGATTTTCATGAGACCATGGCTACCCAATTTTATCAAGTTTTATTTATATCATTTTTTGTAAGATGCTAGATTTATTATTATGATAAACTTAAGTTAGCAATACTAAAATCACAAGACTTATTCATAATAAGTGAAGTAATCCTGTCCTTGATATTATTAAATTTGAAAGGCTACACTTAACAATAGTTGCCTGAGTTTTAAAATACAAAAAAAGCAGAACTCCATGGTTCATTACAGAATTCTGTTCCCGGCACTCCATCATTGATACTCCAGGGTTTACGCTCACTTTTGCTCTCCGCACCCCTGGAATATGTCATAGCAAAATTGAAGGGACGCGGCTGACTATTTGATTGGTCTCGGGTAATAAACACTGACCAATCGCTAGGCTATATACCTGTCCTTTGAAGATCATAGAGGAGCAACACTCAACTTCAAAGCCAGTCAACTTTACCGTTATCCAACCGCAAGATTCTTTTGATGTACATCAAAGGATCCAACTAGTCTTCTTGTCTTCTTAACAAGGTGGCATGCACTGAAGCTTTGATTTTGTCAGGACATATTCCAGGGGTGCAGAGAGCGAAAGTGAGCATAACCCCTGGGGTGTTGAGAATGGCGTGTTCTGGGCCATTTTCAAGTCTGAAGGACCCTAGAAATAATTGAGGATGCGTTTGCTCAAAGGTTGATTAATACAACTTTAACCAGTGGTTATTGAAAAAAAAATCAAATTGCCAATAAGAAGGGTGTTAGGGGGGTCAGGTGGTTCAGTGGATAGCGCACATGCCTTTCACCAAGGCGACCGAGGTTCAATTCCCTGATCGGACATGAAAAGGTATGAGGTCACCTGGCCGACCACGTGGGTTTTCTCCGGGCACTCCGGTTTCCTCCCACAATAAGACCCCCACGCGCAAACATCTGGGCCAGCAAGAGTGATTAATATAAGTTGAAATAACTTGTTTCATAACTGTTGTAAAATAAATAAAGTTTAAATTATAAAATAAGAAGAAGCAAGAGCTTTCAAAGCAAAATTAATCCTCAAAACATTTATAAATCTGATTTGTTTAAACAAATCTATAGCAGTGAAATGATATTGGAGGTTCTCAATTTTGTTCATATTTGAAATTTTCCTTAACCACTGGTTAACTTTAACGAACCTTTGTACAACCGGGGTGCAGTATTTTTGTATATATTTGCCATTGAAACCCATTCAACTGTGGTTGAACTGAATGTTATTGGTCAATTGCATTAAAATAGGAATATGAGATTATAGCTCTGCTCAGAATGAATTACTTAACTTGGGGAACTAAAGGTTAGAAAACAAAATGAATGTTGACATAATTGGACTTGCACTGTAAACGTTTATATTTTAACAGTGGTCTTATTTTAGTGTTTTTTTGCGTTTTAATCATTGCGAGAAATTATGAATGTGCTAATTGAATTTCTTGTATGTTGTTCTTTTTTGCATATTTTCGGGGTGCAACAATTCATCAATGTGCTATTTAATTAAAATTCGAAAATACACTAAAATTTGAGTACCTTCAAATAAGTGTGTTTACAGTATATTACATGTAGTATGAAAATGAGAGAGAAATTAAATTTAAAACTTGATTATAATATAAACCCATGTGACTGTTATTGAATATTCGTTTAAGTATGCTTTTTGAAATATATGTGCCAGTGTTGATGTGTATGTTGATTACAAGTTAAATTGAAACTAAAAAATATATCAATAAAAATAAGTGAAAGTACAGTTTTGGTTTGTTGTTTATATTTTTACCCAATTTTCCATAAAATCATGGGCACAACGGTATTCACCTTGGCCTTCTGTCCAACTCTCCCTCCCTGCCTGCCTGCATGGATGTGTACATCAGAATGGATTCTGGAGTGTTTCCCTTATGCTATTTTATGTAGGTTCGTTAAATTTAGAATGTGGGGACATGTATTTTGTTTGTTTGTGTTTTAAGTCCTATCAACAGCTATATTTATTTAAGGACATGCCAGACTTTGGCGGTGGAGGAAAGCTGGGGTACCCCGAGAAAAAACACCGACCTGCAGCCAGTACCTGGTGACTGCCCCACGTAGGCCTCGAACCTGCAACCCAGTGGTGGAGGGCTAGTGGTAGCAGACGGTCAGACACCTTAGCCACTCGGCATCTTATTGATCCAAGTTAAGATTAGACTTCCCTGGTACATATTATCAAAAATATATATATCACTTCCATTGCGCAAGTAATTTTTGCATCAATTTGTTTTTAGTTTTCAATTCATATAAAACTATAACAAAAGAATCACATTTAGTTCTGACATTGCAGCTTTTAATAAATGTCACAATGTGATTTTTGTATCACAGCGTTGAGATCAAAATCTGCTCTCTGTAAAGGAGCAGATAAGGGTCTTTCTGCATATTTCTGTAGAGATAAAAGAACTCCTTTGAAAAACAAATGAATGTTTTTTTTCCAAACATATATCTTTGATTTTTATGACACTGCATCTGGTCAAGGTCGTTCAATTTAATGCAGTCCCCATACATCTAAGCTACAGAACAAATATCATGACTACAGGCTTTATGGTTCTCATGAAGAGGTTCCATTTTTTAATACATTCAACCCCTTTGACATTGAAAGTGGGTCAAAGTTATTCATCTGACCTACCCATACTTGATAGACATTATATTTAACTATTTCTAGCAGTTGTAAACGATATGTGAAATACACCTGTCCTTGTTATTCATTGCTCATGCATCACTGCTCTGTTCACTGCTGCAACACATTGATGAATTTTGACCTTCTCACAAAGTCAGGGTTGTGATTGATTATCTCCCTTGTCAGGGTTGTAATGGATTATCTCCCTTGTAACTTCACCAGCTCCTATCAACTAGGGCTACATTCGCGTATCCCGGTTGAAACGGTACGTGTGGCGCAGAAATATTCCACGATAAACAAACACACTTGGATCGTTCTATAAGCAGAGCTAAAAATGCACAGTTTCAGAGAAAAAAAAAAGAAAAAAAAAAGAACAATATGCCCGTCTTTCATCCGTCCACTAAATAACATACTGTATCTTAGAATATACATGTGACTTATACATTGTTTAAAAAAGAAATAACGCAAACTGGCAATAGCCAGCATTTTAGTTTCGGTCAGGTATGTCTGGACCCCTCAATCTACACGTGCCAAATTTTCCTGAATTTCATCGTCAGTGGCTATGTTTTCTAGGTCTCACAAAGTCAGGGTTGTAATGAATTATCTCCCTTGTAAGGGTTGTAATAGATTATCTCCCTTGTCACTGTTCACCACCTATCAACGATTTCACACGTTTAATTTTATCGTCAGTGGCTATGTTTTCTGGGTCTCACAAAGTCAGGGTTGTAATGGATTATCTCCCTTGTAAGGGTTGTAAATGATTATCTCCCTTGTCACTGTTCACCACCTATCAACGATTTCACACATTTAATTTTATCGTCAGTGGCTATGTTTTCTGGGTCTCACAAAGCTAGGGTTGTAATGGATTATATCCCTTGTAAGGGTTGTAATGACTTATCTCCCTTGTCAGTGTTTTTAATGGATTATCTCCCTTGTCAGGGTTGTAATAAATTATCTCCCTTGTCACTGTTCACCACCTATCAACTATTTCACACGTTTAATTTTATCGTCAGTGGCTATGTTTTCTCGGTTTCCTCACAAAGTCTGGGTTGTATTGAGAGTTATATCGACGATCCCTATCGCTCACTTCCTTCTCTTCTTCTTTTTCTTCTTCTGTCTTTTCTCCTCTGACCTTCGCCATTAATGCAGCAGCTTTCCTTTTCTCAGCAGCTTCTCTTTTATGTCTCTCTGCGCGAAGCTGCTCCATGCTCTTTGACCCTTGAACTTTGGCTGCTTTTGAACTTTCCACTGACCTCTCCTTGTCTTTCTTGTGCTTGGGTTTTTGATGTTTGTGCTGTGAACATCAAATCATCAAAATTATTTTCACATATTTTGAAACTACTCTGAAATTTAAACGCAAACAATACCTTTCCTATGAAAACGCTTTCTTTCTTGTAAATATGAATTTAATATCACAGTCGCCTAAATAATGTAACTTTTATTCAGCGCCCTCCTTTCATATTTCATTTCAAAATATTTTACTAAATCAATCAGATTTAAAAGGAATTGGGCAACAGGCAAAGCCTTTACAAGCCCTCTCCCTGGAGGTACATTATCAAACAATAGCAGATGATGAACTATGAATATTAACATTGGTTTGGAAAATAAGGAATAAATCTGGAGGCAAATTAGCTTGTACGGTGTGTATTAATTTAGTATGCAAGTAATACTGAAATATTTGAACAGTATTCCACTTTTGTGTATGTATGTTTATGAATGTATATTTATAATTGGTTGATTAGAATAATTACAGGGAATTTATATTAAAATCAGTGAAAAACGTATTAACATCCTCCTTTCCTTTTCATGGGGAACATTCACAATTGTATGCCCCCTTAAAATCACAATATGTACATTCATTGTTTTTCTGTATCCTGAGTCAATTAACTCATCAGGTACCCATAGAGTGTTCTGAGTGTGAAAACACAGGGCTGGACCAGGACCTGTATTCATGAAACCGACATTCTTGATTCTCTATTCAAGCAAAATTTGTCGCTCTGGCAATACATCATTTGATATATTCACATTTTGTCAGGGATATAGGAGAATTTTTCAGAGTCTACCAGCCAAATACCATTTTAGATGTTTGCAATTGATATTTTGATTGTGTGTCTGTCAAATGATTTAAGTGCGTTACAAAAAAACATGGATTGCGCACAGAATCCATGCTTGAGCATGAGAACGGTTTTCGTAAATACGGGCCCAGGATTCTAACGATGGAACTCGAATTATAACTGTTGTTCTAACCAATTAAGTCACCTGGTCAACAGTACTATCCTGGTCCAGTCGCACTGAAGGGCCATTTTTTGTTTAAACGGTTGAACAGGTCCGACCACAGTTGTTATAAGGTCGGACCCAGTATTCTGATGCTGCTTTCAGGCAAGCCTCGACAAAGCCTTCAAAAACATTTGCAGCATTTCTACCCGAAACTGTTACATTTAAAAATGGACAAACTGGTTGTTCCGCATAAACGAACATACTAGTTAAAATCCTAAATGAAATTAAAGGGAGATAACTGTTTGTCAGGAAAACTTTCAGTGGAACTCTCTAGTGTTTTGCCTGCAATGGTACAGGGGATCCATGAAAACAATTTCATTTCGCTACATTCAATACCTTGTATTTGTCTGACTGATGTTTATCCTTGCGACTCTTCTTCTTCAGGTAACCGTTAAGTTTGTGTATGGGATCTAAGGAGTCCTTTAATTTCTTATCATTGTGCTCTCTATAACAAAAAAGTAAATAATGCATCCCACTGAATACAGACCTGAACAAGAGGCAATAAGGGCCTGTATCATTCATCATATAACTCAATCCTCAGAATTTCAGGAATTACTACGCTCACCGACGTTCTCTACATCCTTGGAATACGACAGGACAAAACTGGAAGCATGAAATTAACGATTTGATTGGATTCAGGTATAAACAAGTTCTTTTGAAGATTACAGAAGAGTTCCATCTGACTTCAAAGCCAGTCAATTTTACCGTTACGCTGCGGACCAATTCTTTTGCTGCACATCAAAGAATCAAACCTGTCTAATTGCATAATCCGCAAGCAGAGTCTTCAATTATCCAGGATGCAGAAAACATAAACGAGCATAACCCCTAGAATTTCGAGAATATCTTTATTGAATTTCATGCTGAATTGCTTTGATTGAGAAGTCATTTTCAGCACATCTGACATATATGTAGTCTTAAATACCAGTCACCAAACTATTTGGACAATCTTGAGTCAACAAAGCTAGATTTGAACAATCTAGAAAGCCCTTCATCCTGGCAAGCTAATGATTTTGCCCGTTTTCGTTTTAACGGTTGGATTGCTTGGACCACAGTTGTTCGTTTATTAAATAAGGTCGGACCTAGTAATCTGATTTTGCTTTCAGGCGAGCCTTGACAAAGCCTTGCAAGGCCTGCATAAACATTTGCATGTCTGCCAGGATCTATACCCGAAATTGTTACATTTAAAACCGGTCAAACCGGTTGTTCCGCATAAACAAACAGGCCTGCATGGCATGCCTGGAGTAATGAACTATATGGCAAACTAGTAAACTACCTGCCTAGGTAGCAGTATGTACAAGGTATGTGTTGAATATGAGTGAAATGTTCAGAACATCACAAGGAATGTTAAGGCCTAATATTTACTGAACGCTTCATCTGTATGGAAAAACACTGACAAATATGTGCACAATGGCTTTACACAATATGTACAAAAGAAAAAAACAGAGCTAAGGATTCTAAGTGGAATATAAAGAACACTAAGGGATGTTTTTTCAATGGTCATAAGATACTTTTAAAGCCAAACTAGAACTACATCACGAAGATTTCACATAGAAAGACACATTTTTTTATGACAATTGGTAAAAAAAATATTATATAGAAATTCAAGTAAGTTTTCTGGCAAAAATGCAGCCATAAGAGATGAATTACTTCTTATGGAAATTTCTACTCCATGGAACTTTTTACGATGAATCTTAATGTTTGCATCCACAATACTTCAGGGGTTATCCCACTTACACTCTCTGCACCCCTGGAATATGTCATAGCAAAATTGAAGGCACGCTGCTAGCTATTTGATTGTTCTCAGGTAAACAAAAACATGACCAATCGCTCGGTTGATACCTATTCTTTTTAGATTACAGAGGAACGATACCTGATTGCAAAGCCCTACTGCAAAATTATTTTGATCAAACTCGTCTACTGATCTCATCCACAAGGTGGTGCACACTGAGCCTTCACTTTTGTTATGACATATTCCAGGGGTGCAGAGAACGTAAGTGATCATAACCCCTGGGGTATTGTCCTCTAGGATGGTGTGTTCTAGACCGTTTTCAAGTCTGTACGACCCTAGAAATAGTATAATTTCTCTTGCTTCACAGAATTTTAGTCACCTTTTACTGATGGTGTCATCTTCATCTTCTTCCCGTTTTCTTTTCTTAGCATACCACGGGGCTGAACCTGTGAAAATTTCATTTAGTATACCGGTACTACTTTGGCAGAACAGTAGAATGTGTACAATGCTATGCAAATATTTGGATCTTTTTTTTAAACTTAGTCTTTGTCTTGATAGTTAATATAAATATTGACCAGGTTTCATCAGAATTTTGTCATATGTAATTCAAGTACTATGCAGACACTGCCAATCAATCAGAGAGCTATCTTAAGTTGTCCTGTCAAGTGTGGAATCTCAAAGTAATTGAAGTAACCAATCAGATTATAGTATGCAAATTAATTACATGCTGATTTCTTAGCCTTATAGCCTTTGTATTTTGTGCATACTTGGTAAGTTTCCTCAAAACTGAATGACTGTCGAAAAGTTTGACAGCTTAGAAAAACTGTAACTAAAGAAGTCTTATCAAAGAACTTAGAAATCTCAGTAGCTTTATTCAAATAAATCTGGGTTCAAAATTATTTATAACCTGTATTTTGTCCTGCCTTTATTATGCGAGTCTGATATGGAATTGACGAAGACAATTGTGTGCTACAAGACTGTGGGTGATCACTGTATACGTATTTGACTAGAATTTTGATGACACCCTCTCTATAACTTACCTCCTTCACTTTTCAATGAACTTTGACCTAAATAGGTTAAAATGCCCATCTTTTTCTCCCAATCCTCCTTCTCAGCTTTTTTCTCTGCTTCATGGTCAATGTTATGTTTCCCTGTGGATACCTACAAAAAAAATATATGTAAATATTGACACCTTTATATAACTGCTACAAGTGTCCCTACTATTTCAAAAAGACTCTTCATCTAATTTTTACATGGCTGTTGGTTAAAGCATACAACTGTTCAATCTCATTTGAATAATTTTCGGAAAAAACACATTTTGCATTGGAAAGGAATATTCTTTTGAATGACAACCAGTAAATTATTATACAGAATCTTTGTAGCAATTTTATTGTCTAATACTAAAACTGTGATATAGCTGGTTGTCAGAACATAACTGAAATAAATGGGTTTTTTAAATAGGTTTTTCATTTGATATAAAGTAAAATATTACAATACACAGCCTAAATACATACTCATGTTCAATGTATTATTGAAATAAACAAGTACCATATTTACTGTCAGTAATAAGTGCCCCTCCCCTTATATAAGCACTTCCCTATAAGCCCCCCCCCCCCCTAGCAAATTCAGTCAAACAATCTTACAAAACAGATTCCCAGTGTTTTAGGAAAAACAAGCTGAACATATAAAACCTTTGTTTTGTTATCAGGACTCATTTACCCCTGACGACATATTTGAACTCTTCCAATTCAAAGGTTGGAATAGTTCATTATGAAATTTCAGGGGTGAATGAGTTAAAATGCGCCCCTTCAGACAATCTTTATAATAATGTTATATATGCATACAACACACCCATACAAACACATACAGGATATACACATGCAGACATGCATCTACACTTACACCTTCTGTGTCTTTGAAGAAGTTCATATGACCTCCCGACCCCGTGTATATATCGGAAACGAGGCTGTTTGAATTATAAACATCCAGCTTTGTCTTTTCCTCATCTTCGTCCTTCTTCACTGGAGCGCCCTCTATTTTTTCAGGGGAGGTAACTGTGCTGCTGGATGTAAAAGTCACCTTCTGACCTCTAGCTCTTTGTCGTAACAAATCGGTCCTGGCTTCTTGTTCCTGGTTAAGAAAGCATATTGAAGAATATGATATTTGAAGTTCATACATAGAGATTGTAAATAAAATTTAGTACCAATTACCGTAAATGCTTACCAATAAAGGGTTTTATTTCTTAGCTCATCTTTCCTGAATATAGTTCATCCCAAAAACTAGATATCAATATTAACTTTATTCATTTTACGACAATTATGAAACAGGTTATTTCAACTTATATTATTCAGTCTGGTTGGCAAAGATGTTAATGTTTCAGGATTCTTAATGTGGGAGGAAACTAGAGTAACCATGAACACACACATGGTTGGGCAGGTGATCCCATAATTGTTCACACCGGATCACAGAATTGAACTCCGGCTGTAAGGCGAACGTGTTATCCACAGCGCTCCCCGACCACCTTCAAAACTAGATATCTTGTGAACAATATGTACAAAGTGATGTGTATTATAAAAGGATAATTTTAGTCTTGACACTTTCCTTCATGTATCACTTTTGATATTGTAACTTTTTATTTATTTTTCAATATACATATATATAGAATAAAAACAATTTTTTCAGATCGTCCGCTAGGCCTTTCTGCTTTCTAGGGCTTCTTCAGGCGGATTGATGTATATATATTTATGATATGACTTAAAAAAATATTATGATTTCTTACCCATTCATGCTTCTGTCAATGACCTTACCTTCAATCTTTTGGTTGGATAAGGCCAACAAATATATTGTTACTTTCTTGTTACTTAAGCTATTTTTTTGTGCCAACCCTAACATCTTTTTGGCAATTTTCAAGGAAGCACTGTTAAAGTCAAGATCACTCCTCTATATATATATAAACCTTAAAAAAGTATTGAAGAAGGATATTTTTTTACCTTAATGTACCTACACCTTATCCTAAATTTTTTGGTAAATGAACATTTTGTTTTGTTTGGCCTAAATCAGATAACTATTCCAGGTATCCTATACTTACAGCTAAAGCAACCTTCCTTAATTTCTCTTTCTCCTCCTCCGCAGCCTTCGCCTCATCCCGCCGAACCCTCTCGATGTTATCCTTGTTGCGAACATGCCAACTATGTAAGAAAGAAACAGTAGTAAATGAACAAATGTCCTTTGTAAGAAAATCGCAGGAGAAAAACATGTTTGTAAAAGAATTTTGATTTTTCAAAGAAGAACAGTGGTTCAAGGTGCAGTTATTGCTCCATAATTGTTAAATAATTTAATATAAACGCAGAAATCTGATATATTTTCACCAGGGACTAAGTTTTAAACATCGTCAAAATTCTTGTTTTGATGTCCAATACAAATCACATAATATCTCACAGCACTGCAAGTCAAAATAGTAACTGGACACCTGTAAATATATTTACAGCTAATTATAAACTGCAAATATCTGAACAGCTTGATTTAAGCTTATTTATTGCTCCAAACTTGAGCAGAGAATTATAGGCAGAAGTTATATCAACTTATATTATCAACGCCTTTTCCTCTAATACAGCACATATTAGTATTCACATGATAGCATTTAACTATATTTTACAATTATTATATTTTACTTAAAATCTCTTGCTGGATTTGATGAAAACTTGCATGTGTCTGAATACTTCAGTATTGGTATCTACGGACAGATTTTCATTCCCGAATAAAAATAAACCTAAATTTACTGGAAATATATGTTTTGAAATAGGTTGATTTGTGCTGTATTAAAAAGTTAACATTCTAAAAAAAAATGACCAACATCCTCACAAGAATGTCCACAAGCGCATGATGGATTATCAACAGTCTTAACACGGAACAGATCATTTTTTCAAAGAGCTGCACTGATGCCTGAGTTTTGTATGTGATATATTTAAATTGCGTACGCCAAACTCATAATAAAGTATTTAAAGATGGTAATGTTCTTATTATTTTGTCTAACGAATTTCAAAGTCGTAACCTCGATGGGAGAAAAGAAGAGTTACTTGAGGAAAGTCTGAAAGAAGGAATATTGTAATCATATTGGTTCCGTAAATTGTACCGATTGTCGTTACCTACTGTGTTTGGCAAAAGGGCCAATAAATAGCTGGGGGTTAAATTGTTTTTCATTTTATATGAAATATTCAATTTTTGCCTTTTTCTCCTCTCTGATAATGATTCTAAACCCGTTTTAAAATATGTTGTTTAAGAAGGCAGTCCTGTTATAACTCAAGCTGCCTCTCTTTGATCAAGAGCTTTCTCTAATTTCTCGGATTCATTCAAAAGCAGTGCAACCATCCCATAATTCACACAGGCATATTCAAAAACTGGTAAAATGAAAGCTTTATACATTTTAAAAGTGAATATCTTTTCAACAAGTATTTAAGTTTTCGTAAAACGTTAATCTTTTTCATAACCGAACTATAACCTGCCTCGACATGACTCCCCCATTTTCCATTTGAATTGAAATTCATACTTCTAAATGTCTATGTAAGTCCGTCAAATTTATAATTTTCCCTATCAAACATCAAATCCAAGTCATCGTCAATATTGTTTGCATTAATAAAAAGAACATCCATTTTTTGAGGATTAAAAGAAACCAACCAACGTTTAGCGCACTGATTTAAAGATTCTAGGTCCTTGTTGAGAACAGTCTGTATTTCATAGCATAAAAAAGCAGAATAAAGTAAGGATGTATCATCTACAAATAACCTGGAGGCTGAATCAAGTACCTTGGTAATATCATAAATATATATATCAAAAAGAGAAGCAGCCTGATTGTTGATCCTTGATGTACACCTGCTTCAATATTACCTAGTTCCGAAAATGAATTTCCAATTAAAACTTTCTGTTTGAGCTGGTGCAGATAATTTTTGAGCCAATGCAGTAATTCTCCTGAAATTCTGCATGCTTCTAACATTGCTATCAAGCCCCTGTGCCAAACACGATCAAACATTTTTGAAATATATAAAACAAAATAATGCAAGCATATTTTCTTTCTTCTAAAGCAATACATATATATTATGGTAAATTTTAATATACAGGAGAATGACGAGGCATAAAACCTGACTGGAATCGATAAAACAAGTGATTTTCCAAAAAATAATTATACAAGTGTTTGTAAACTACGCACAAAAACACTTTACTAACTGTAGATAGTAGAGATATTATTTGAGGTCTATTCCGTCTTTGCGTATTGCAGAGTTATCCTCTCTTGGGAGCAGGTATTGATTGTTACGTCATTGGTTTGTGTGAGAAAATTACGTCGTTTTCTCAAAAATCGATGACGTTACTCTCACAAACAAGTGACGAAACAATCAATCCCTGCTTCCAAGAGAAGATAACTCTGCAATACGCAAAGACGGAATAGTTACACAGCGTATGATGATATCACCCCTTTTGAAATGGAAGTTTCGATTTATTTGGATTAACACACTCGAAGAAAGTGACATGTTAAAAAGTATTTCAAGTGGTTTGCAGATAGTATCAGCAGTATACTTCATCACATGACGACTTATCTGAACAGCTGTTTCAGTGTTTGAAAACTCTTGTGGATTTTAAAAAGTGTATTTGTTTATTTATCTAATTTCATCCCAGAAAATAAACTGCAGACCTAAAAACATCTTTAATATGTCATTATATGATATGTTCAGTTTCTGTGAGGGTCCATAACATTCAACTACATTCAAGGTAACACTTACCTTGAATGTAGTTGAATGCAATGGACCCTCACATAATTTGGTTACCATGCAAGCATTCAGCAAGCAGTTTTTTTGCGGCAAAAATAAGTAAATGAATATTGTATTAATATTCAAAAAAAATAATATCTGACTGCCTGCCCCCCCCACCCCCCGATAAAAAAACCTCTCTGCATACCTACTACTGTAATGTACGTCGCCTCTGATAAATATATCAAGATTCAAGATACAAGATTCAAGAGGCTTTATTTAACGTCGCATACACATGTAACATAATAACATTAGCACTGTAGTGCTATTCTTGCGACAAAACATATATGCAATTTAACAAGGATCTCATTACTTATGAATAACTATAAAATCAGGACAACAATTCAAATTAGATATGCTAAAATTATACAGTAGAGCATATAATATCACACTTGTATGTCACACAAGTGTTATGAAAGACAAGTTAAGACACTATATACTAGTGTAATGTACATATCTGCTAATGTAGCAAAGTGTAAAAATTTACAGGATATACACTAATATAGTGTGAATTAAAAAGAGACAATGAAGTCATAAATAGAAACAAGAGCTATAATTATGATATTGTAAAAAAATAATGATCTTTTAAATAATAGAGCTCAAATCTAAAATAAATATCAATTATATAATAAGTATAATACTGACGTACGTTAAATTAAATAACACAAGCAGCAGTGAAATTAAATTAAATAGTTGTTATATAAAACATGTAGGTAGATTCCAAAGGGGGACAACTCACACTATATGGTGTGTGCAGATAGCACATGAGCATACATTTTTGTTCCAGGTGTGGAGCAGCCCACGAAACGACTTATAGTTTTCAGCTAATCGAAGTACATTTGGTAGGCTGTTCCACACCTGGGACGCAGCTAATCGGAAAGATCTTTTACCATATGTTGAGGTGTTCACCTTTGGAGTCTTTACCAGGTTATCTTGTCTCAGATTGTAAAAAACTTCTTTCCTCTCAACAAGATAAAAAGACCACTGAATTCGTATTTGTACGATAAGACTTGATGATTAATTCAAACACTACCTCTTATGATGTAAAATATTCATTGTCGTGGGAAAACGTTCCTTCAGTCACCAGTAAATATTTTGGTACTATGGTGTAAATCTGGAGAGACATTTGATTGGATAAAATATCTTTTGGGATTCCCCCGTAGTGGGGATTTCCCAAGTTACATCAAATGTTCTAGCGGTTTCGACTCGTGATAACAGGAATGTTTACAAGTAATTTGTTCCGGCAATTATGAATGACGGTGAGATTTCAGTATTCCAGCTGTTAGATCAGTGTAGCAGGAAATATATAACTCTCTACTGACGTGCGAGTAGCCAACCTGACGTTAAATGATAGACAGATAGACTAGAGCTCCTACTGAGTACTGTAACGTTACGTCATTTTCCCCATAAATGGATTCTGTGTTATTTAAAAAATAAAATCGTGCGTTATTATAGTTTTTATGAAATATTGCAAACGGCTACTAAAATATGTAGTGCCCTATTTCTAATATTTATATAAATTATCATTGGCTTTGATTAATGGAGATAACTTTAAAAAAAAATCTTCTCCATAAGAAAGTTAGTCTACGCGAAGTTAAATTTTACCTGGACCACGGAATTAGATTGCGTGACAGGACCAATTAATTTATGATCTAAAATCTGAGAAACAGATAAAGGTTTATTACCATAAACACAATCATGACATAGGTTATGATGAGACAATGACAAATGTGCTTTTCCATACTAGTACATGTATTAAGTTCCTCATTTAGGCTTCATGTAAATAAACCTCAACCTTGTCGTTTTAGTTCACCCAGCACAGAGTACCTGTCATCTTTTTGTGTGGTGCAGCATAATTCTGTCTGTCCATCATTTTTTAATTCGATTGCTTCCTTTTTAAAATGGAAAGACACTGTGCTGCCTGGTTATAGACAATCACCCAGAATATTTGGTCTGTAATTTGTTACTGACTTTCCTCTGGCCCTGACACCATGCACACTTAGACATTTTGACAGATAGATTAATATGTCACCAGATATCAACATACTGATTGAAATTTCCCTATATCAATGACCATGACCTACTTTAAAGGTCAAAGGTGTCAAATATTTTTACAAATTATTATTCATAGACCAGACTTTATCCAAGAATATATATTTAACAAAAAAAACAAGTTTTATTTAGTGCTTGATAACAGGAAATTACCAATTAAACTGTCATGATTAAGGAAGAAAACACATTTTCGGGCCAATTTATTCCCTCACTACAAATGTTTATATTTATCATTGAATAATACTATCATAGGAAAGAACTTCATAGACAACTTGGTCTATAAAGTAAATTATTCCCATAGACCTACAGTGATTTTCATGGCTTATTTTTATATATAATTGTCTATATAGGATCTACCATTAAGTTCTAACACTGCAGTATTAACTGTATTTTACTGTAATATTGCTCTCTCACATCCACAGAAGAACTTGCCAGTTATATCTACGATATCCTGTTGGAGAAGAAAGAGTTGTCTCTGAAGGATATTCACAGAGAAGTAAAAAACCACCATCCAAAGGAAAACCAAGTCAAGCACTGCCTCTCACTGTTGCATCACCTAGTGAGTGTCAATAAGAAGGATGGAGTGGACATGTGGTCACTGCCGTCCGAGGCCGATGTCCAGCCAAGTATGGAAACCCCTATCGCTGGTAAAATACCCATGTGTTTCTTAAGTAAATAAATATACAATGGATTAATGTCAGACTTATTAGGAAGGTTCATTACCATGAAAGCTTGCACAAGTTTGATAACCAAATTTTTTTGCCGGTTATTTACAGAGTTATGGCCCATTGTAGAATTGCTGTAACAGTTTCCTCTCAATAACTTCAGTCATTTTGAATAGATTCATTTCAAACTTCATAGGAAGGTTCATTTCTATGAAAGCTTGCGATAATCAAAATAATTTGCCGATTATTTACAGAAATATGGCCCTTTGTAGATTTGCTGAAACACTTTCCACTCAATAACTTGGGTAATTTTGAATGGATTAATTTCAAACTTGGTAGGAAGGTTCATAATGCCATGAAAGCTCAGACAAGTTCGATAACCAAAATTATTTGTCGGTTATTAATGCAGTTATGGCTCTTTGTAGATTTCACACTTATCTCTTCAAAATTTATGCACTTATGGCCCTTTGTGGCAAACTGCTCATTCAACATCTGACGGGCGTATCATGTGCCGCTTCTCGTCGGAACTCTTGTTATGCCTGGAGTCATTTGGTTACTTGATTGAAGAGCTATTACCAATGTCCAATGAATTGAATATTGAGGGTCACAAAGGCAAAATGTGTTCAGTCAGCTCTCCTAAAGATTCATGATGCCTAGAGTGTTGATTTATCATATAGAACAGTAGCTTGCCTGGATGGGAGGTACGATGTATCAAGTTTTCATAAATAAATCACCTGAACTGACTTTATTGGGTAATCACAGCAGTCAAATGTGAAAAAATATTCAAAGAACTTCTTCTAAAGAGCCATGATGCCTAGAGGGATGGTATTTCAGCTGTTACTTGTTGGGGTGATAGATGTCAAGATTGTTCAAATTAATGACCATGACCAACTGTCAAACACGGATCTTAAATGTGTGTAAATATTCTTCTGACTTCTGAACTCTTTCACCACCATAGACCATAATGGACTCATCAAGATCAATGCATGGTAGAGTCACGGACATGGATAACAACTAATCTAATTCCGTGGTAGAATCTACTAAAGTTACATGGGGATGAAAGGGTTAAGAACAAAGATGAATTGAGAAGCGATATTTAAACTTTAGTTTGCTAGATCTAAAGTGATGGGCCTCAGAATTGATTCAGCTCAAATATATGATATTGGCTCATGATCACATCCTAAGTAACAGTATCAAATGTGTTAAAAAAAAATCCTCAAAACTTCTTTAACAGAGCCCTAGGACCTAAAGAGGTGATATAAAATTTAGTCTGTAGATTGTTAGAATGATGCTTCAAAGTTCCTTCAAAAGATTGACTTTTGTCCCTTCCAAATAAAAGGTAAAAGGAGTTAAAAAATATAAAATTACTTTTAAATAATCATGGTTCTTAGAAATGCTGTTAAGACTTTTGGTTACTAGAATATAGTGCTATTAGATTTTTCAAATAAATTATTTTCGTCTATGTTTAAGTTCAGATTCAAGCTTGAGGTAAAAAGTAAATAAAAACTTAAAAAATTAAACAATTTTAAAGTACCTTATTGTGTGGAATTATGATAGCTAATGTGAAATAATATGTTTATTTATGGTATTTCTTTATTGTCAAATGATTTCATCTTGTAATCCATCCTCGATACTCCAGGGGTTATGCTCAGTTTTGCTCTCTGCACACCTCAAATATGTCATAGTGAAAATGAAGGCAAGCGACTAGCTATTTGATTGGTCTCAGATAAAATAACTGTCAAATTGCTAGGCTGATATCTGTCCTTTGAAAATTACAAAGGAGCAACGCTCAAATTTAAAGCCAGTCAAATTTACCGTTACAAGACCCGATATTCTTTTGATGTACATCAAAGGATCAAACTAGTCTTGTCTCATCCCCTAGGTGGCGCACACTGAGCCTGTCAGGGGTGCAGAGAGCATAAGTGAGCATTATCCCTGGAGTATCGTGGGTGCTTTTGATCTAGATATTGTTGATTTGAAATCTAGGTCATCCTCTAAATTCCGGGGGTGACCCAAACTTACGTTCTCTGACCCCTGGAATATGTCGTGACAAAATTAAAGGCACACAGCTCGCTATTTGATTGGTTTCAGGAAAGAAAAACTGACCAATCACTGGGCTTATACCTGTTCTTTGATGATTAAAGAAAAGCGACAACTGACTTCAAAGCTTGTCAATTGTATCATTATGCTGCAATGTGATTCATTTGATGTACCAGGTACATCAAAATATTACACTAGTTTACCTGTATCATCTACAAGGTTTTAGGTTCACAGTCATCAAATCCAGCATGACCTATTCCAGGGGGGCAGATCTAGAGAATGTAAGAGAGGTATATAACCCCTGGAATTTTGAGGATGAATCTAGATGAGCTATTGAAAAAGAAAGAAAAAAAGATTGTTTATGGTAAATCTTATTGTCTGGCTTACCACAGCAGGGGCCAGATTTCTGTATGATGTGGGGTTTTCCTTGAAGTGACTAAAAGTGGAGACCGTGGTGCTAGAAGTAAAAAAAATGGCGAAACTTCCTGCAGGGATAGACGCTCCAGTGGGCAAGCTTCCAGTGGGGACAGACGCTCAATTGGGCAAGCTTCCAGTGGGGACAGACGCTCCAGTTGGGAAGCTATCAGTGGGGATAGACGCTCCAGTGGGCAAGGTTCCAGTGGGGATAGACGCTCCAGTGTGCAAGCTTACAGTGGGGATATACACTCCAGTGGGGATAGACGCTCCAGTGGGCAAGCTTACAGTGGGGATAGACGCTCCAGTGGGGATAGACGCTCCAGTGGGCAAGCTTACAGTGGGGATAGATGCTCCAGTTTGGAAGCATCCAGTCGGGAAAGATATACTTTTGAGGATACACATCCCAACTTGTCATCCAGCAACCCCAGGAGCTCTGGATCCTACGCTGAAGTTACAAAGTCTCAGAACAGATTGAGAGATGGTACACATTCCTCCACCCATACAGACACAACTCCACCCAGCTGGGAAGTAGACTCAGATTGGCCACCGATTTCAGCTGTAGAAAAAACTCTCGGTAAGTTATTTTCACAAAATGCCCTTAAGCCTAAGGTATGGCGGAGCATATGTTGTTCATTCATCATCTTCTGTTTATCTGTACACTTTTTCTTTGAACAACTTCTTCTTAAGAACTGAAAGATCTAGGATCATGAAATTTGACAAGTGGCTACCGAAGATGGATCACTTTAAACCTTTCAAACAGAAATGACCTTGACCTACTTTCAAGGTGAGAGGGGTCAGATTTGTTAGAACTTTAAATAACCTCTAATAAGTTCTAAAAAATATATATGATATTATGGTATGTTATGTGGGTCAGCAATGCAAATGATCTTCCAACATATTGTGTCAACTTTAAATACAGGCCATAGTTATAGGTCAACATGGGTACATGCTATAAAGTTTCCTCTTAATATAAATGACTTGACCTGGTGCAGGTTTGTAGAAAGATTAAACCTGCTGTTAGCATGGCATGTTTTAATAAGAAATCACGACTTTTGAATAACAAAGAGTCCTAGGGTCATAATATTTGGACTAGCATAAATTAACATAAATTAAATTGGCTTGCATACAACAGCAAGGTCTGTATTACTACTGCATCCTGGGAAATTTTCGCTGCGGTTTATTTTTTCCGCTTTTTCCGCTATCCCTAATGAGGATGATTTTATCGATACAGTGAACATTAGTAAATAACATAATAATGTACATAGAAATTAAATGTGAATGGTGAAATCAAAAGTGAGCGAATATAGATGTTTCCAATGAAGGGTGAAAGTTAGACTGGGCAAACATTTCCATTTACACAGTATACAATATGGGATTTTTCTTTGAAGTGAGTAAGAATGTAGAGTATGCTGCCAGAGGGGGACGAAATGAGAAAGCTTACTCTGGGGATAGAAGCTCCACCCTGTCATCCCACCAGAGTCTCAGGGATTCCTCTGCTGAAGAGAGTATGCGTTTATCAACACCTCCCAATACCACCCATACCAACACCACCCAACCAAGAGGGGCTGGCTCAGTGTGTCCACAGCCTTTACAAGCAGCAGGTGGTCTGGTTGTAGCAGAGCGAGTTAATACACCCAACACTATCAGTAAGTATTGGCTTTCAGTACAAAATACCTGCGAATTGATAATACGGTTTAGTCTGTCAATTTTTACTTTCAACACTTCTTCTTGAGCACTGAAATGCCAAGAGTCATGATATTTTGCCTTCAGCTAACTAAGAAGGAGTGCAATAAAAGTTATATAAATGACATTGAACTACTTTCATGGCCACAGGATTCAATTATGCTAAAGGTTGCAATAAACAACATCTTCTAAAGAACCAAAAGGTTTAGAGCCACGGTATAATGGTATATATCATATTAGACCAGCAGCGCAAATGTCTTTTGAACTACATTATGTTTAAGGTGACATGTCAACTTTGATAATAATAAGTCAACTGTAATGGGTAATTAGGAGGCTTTAAAAATCTTCTTCAAAGTCTATAAAGTCAAGGGTCATGAAACATGGCTAGTTGGTTCCTAGGATGGAGAACTTCAACGTGTCCACGTATATAGGATCCTGGTTTACTTTCAAGGTCAAAGAGGTCAAATGTTTTAAAACTTCATAAGTATAATAATTTTGGTAAATAATTACTTTGTTTTATTTTATAAATTGTTTGCTAAAAGTGGAAGGTTATTATGTTATGACATTGTGTTTCTTTTTGTCCTTTTTGTCTCTCCATCTGTCTGTTTACAACAAGTTGTTACTGAGATTTTGCTGATTGTGACTGTGGTGGGAGTTTGGGGGACTTAAATTCAGTTACAATTAGAAGTTGTTTATATGAATACTTCCTTGATCATTTTTTTTATGAAATTTTTAGATAAATCTTTCGGAAGAATGGAAATTTCCATATCAGGTGATAACAGAGTGGCGGAGTACACCAGTCTGAAACCTGAGGTACAGCAGTGGTGCAGTAAGTACACTGTACAAAATCTTTAAACTATATTTCTGCTTTCATGATGCATTAAGGCATCATTTAGGCTAGGCTTGGTGATGCATTAAGGCATCATTTAGGCTAGGCTTGGTGATGCATTAAGGCATCACTTAGGCTAGGCTTGGTGATGCATTAAGGCATCATTTAGGCTAGGCTTGGTGATGCATTAAGGCATTATTTAAGCCATGCTTGGTGATATAGTAAGGCATCATTTAGACCTGGCTTTAATGCATCACCAAGCCTAGCCAAAATGATGCCTTAATGCATCATTTAGGCCAGGCTTGGTGATGCATTAAGGCATCATTTAGGCTAGGCTTGGAAATGCATTAATGCATCATTTAGGCAAGGCTTGGTGATGCATTAAGGCATCATTTAGGCCAGGCTTGGTGATGTATTAAGGCATCATTTAGGATAGGCTTGGAGATGCATTCAGGCATCATTTAGGCCTGGCTTGAGGATGTATTAAGCCATCATTTAGGCTAGACTTGGAGATACATTAAGGCATAATTTAGGATAGGCTAGGTGATGCATTAGGCACAATTTAGGCCAGGCTTGGTGAAGCATTAGGCATCATTTAGTCCAGGCTTGGTGATCGAGGTAGTATATTCAACAGTAAAAGGGTGCACAGGTCATTTCCTTTGTCCCTATATTTTCATGGTTTTAATACTCGTCGGTAATTAAATCTCCCACAATCTTTGTTGAAAGCGAATATAGTGAAATCATCTTACTATATATAAATCAGTGATGGGCAATCAGTTCATAATTATACTTAGTCATCGTTAATTGTTTGGTAACCGGAATTAGTAAACTGCTTGATGATCGATTGCATAATCAGTTTATAATTTTCGGGGACTGAATTGTTAAACAATGTGAGAACACTACCATTTTACGTTAGGTTTCATTCTATTATAATGAACACATTTCAAGCAAATTTATGCAGTTTTGTCAATGATATATTAAAATTAATAAAAATAGATGACTTTCAGTACAAGCTTTACATTGTGTGCAATGATTATATTGATTATGGAATTTGTAATCTACAATCAGAGACGGAAAGAGCAAACTGATCGATCTTCGATTATAATTGATCATCAGCCCATCAGTAATGTCAATGTTAATTCACTTAACTAAATATGGGTGGAAGTTGCTGTGAATTTACTCTTAAACTGTTTCATTTTTTAACACTTTCACCCCTATTTAACTTAAGTAGACTCTACCATGCATTGATATGGATGAGTCCATTATGGTATACAGTGGTGGAAGGGTTAAGGGACTTTACTGTCTCTTTTCATTTCTGCACACCCAGTTCTTTCTACCTGCACCCTCATCAGCCATGATCACCAGCATCTGATGATATATTCTGTACAGAAATTGTAATGGATTTTGACCTGATTAATCGATTTCCTATGTCACAGGGCTACCCAGATTTGCTTCGTATAGCTTTGTATCAGTAAATATATATCTTTTTCTTTATTTTCAGATATTTTTAACAAAATTCTGCAGGTTTTGAAAAATTCAGGAAATCCCCTAAAGGCAGCAGATATAGCTAAAGAAACTGGTATTGGAAAGTCCAGAAGTAGTGTCAATCCTCTGCTCTATTTTCTGGAAAGCAAAGGAAAAATAAAAAACTTGAGTGATCGTTGCCCAATATGGACCTTAAGCTTGCTTCCTGAAGAATGCACAGGTATATATTTAATACATGTATATCATATAATATGAAACTTTACACTTGATACACAAACATTGTACATATTAAACATGTCGCAACTTTTCAAGACCGACTGGTCCTTTTGTCAAGCTAATATGACTGAGTGAGCGATTTGTGTTGTTTACTGTAAATCGATGTGACGAAATTGTATATTTCATATGTCGCTGCCGACCCGGGTTGTTTCCCCTATAGATAGAGAGTATCTATACACAATGTAACGTTGCAACATGTTTAATACGTACATTGTTTGTGAAGAAAGTAAAACTTTGATATTACCGATACATATTTTCAAACTGATGAATCTGAAGAAAGCACAGGTATATACTTTCATCATAGTAAAGCAGTTTTATGCAATTGATAAACTGAAGAACAATATCTATGGAATAAAGGTAAAAGATGCCAACAATTAAAACTATGTTATTGCTATATATGTCACTCTTATGAAATACTAGCTAAAGGATCCCTGTCCCATTAAAAGGATCCCAATCCCATTAAAAGGATCTCAATCCCATTAAAAGGATCCCAGTCCAATTAAAAGGATCCATGTCCCATTACACTGTGGTCTTTGTCTCGCCGCCATGAGGTGGAAGTGAGACTAACGTGTTGCTTTTCCGGCGACAGCGTCAACATTAAGTTTTGCATTTAAGTTAGTTTCTCTAAAAATATAAGTACTAGACCAACCAAACTTGGACCATAGATGCATCTTAGGTAGTACATCTCAGATAGTTTGTTACAGCTATATTTGGACCTGAACTACGGTGTTCACTAGAGCAATTTTACATGGTTTAGGGGTTTAAATCGACTTTCGGTAAAAATGACACCCCAAATGATCATATACAGGAGAAGGGAGGAAAGCTCTCAATGTCGAAATGTCGACCCCACCTAACTTTCTTGCATCAAAAACAACATTTCTAGTTGATATACAGGAAAATGCTTAGTACCGTTGGAAAGATGGATAATTTTTCTTTTAAAAACTTCCTATATGCATGTAAAATGTATTTTCCTTCCGCGGACATGAACTCAATTTCCTCCAAAAACACACTCGCCATTTCAGAGTTTCAAAGTTTTTCGTAGTCAGCCTGCCACTTTTTTAGGTCACCTGAGACAATCGCCTTTTGTCCAGCGTGTCCGTCGTCCGTCCGTAAACAATTTACATTTTCGACTTCTTCTCCAAAACCCCTGAACCAATTTCAATGAAATTTTGTAGAAACCTTCCATGGCCAAAGGTCAACAAAACTAGTTGCCGGTTTGGTCCCCAGCCCCCAGGCGCCTGAGGGGCGGGGCCAAAAAGCGTCAAATTGACTAAAATTTCAAAAATCTTTTTCTCAAGACCCAGATATTGTAGAATCAAATACTCTTCATAGATGGAAGATTAGTATTATCAGTATTAGGTAGCAGTTTGATAGTATGTACATATCAGCCCTGACTGACCCCCCGGTTTTGCTTTACCAAAATTGTGAATTTCATGACCCTGGGGTCTCACGTTTCCCCCTGGGGAGGGGGTAAACTTAACTATAGTTTATATAGGGAAATCACATTTTGGACCAATATTTGTTTAATTTCCATTGGCAGTAATTCAATTAGGGTTAGCATTATCAGTATTGGATAGCAGTTTGATGGTATGCACATATCAGCCCTGACTGACCCCCCTGGGCTGATGGGTGGGGCCAAAAAGAGTTGAATTGACTGAAATTTCAAAAATCTTCTTCTCAAAGACCCAAATATGGTGGAATCAAACACTCCTCATAGATGGAAGGGTCTTAAGGATTATGACCCTAGGGTCTCACGTTTACCCCCTTGGGAAGGAGGGGGTAACATTTATTATGGTTTAAAATGGCAAATGATACTATGAATATTACATGTTAACTTGATTGGAATTATTACCTTGAGTTGACAGTTTGATACTTAGCCCCAAGGGCTGTAGGGTGGGGCCCAAAGGAGACAGTGTGCTAAAATTTCTTCATTTTCCTTGTTTAGAATCAGAGGCGCTGGTTTCAAATACTTTTTAGTCTTAAATCTGTATGCTAGATGTTAAATAAGGTGGTTTATTGTTTTTTGTCACTTTGAATAATATTTCCGTTCGTGTTAAAAACAAAATCAACTCTCTGTATAAATATATCAGGCGACCGTTAAGGCCCATGGGCCTCTTGTTTATATTAATAAGGTTGAGGTTAGCGCGTGCTGAAACATGCAGTGTTGGTTGGTTAAGCGAAAAAATGGCTGCACTTCCAGCCAAGCACACCACCGCTCTCGGCAGGTGGACGACGTCAACCACATAAATATTTAAAAAAGTGGCAGGCTGACTGCAAAAAACTTACATATTTTGCTTTAAATTTCATCTTTACGATTTCTCCTAAGGTGTGATTTGTTATCAAAGCTGTAGTCATACTGAACAAAAACAGTTTCTGACACTTAGTTTAAAAAAAGTGTTTTGGCAGTGGTACAGGGATCCTTAAGTTTCAAACAAAGCATTCAATGCATTACCCAGAATTACAGTTCGAAAATTAAATATTTGAAAACGAAAAAAAAATAAAAAAAATGTCAGACCTTTATAAATATTGCAAAGCCTTCATCACTCCACCAATTGTTGGCATTTAGGAATACAAATGAAGAGCAACAGAGTGAGTGTCCTATTAATTGGCCGCAAAGCCTATGGATAAAGTTACAGAGAAAAATCCTTTTGGTTGCTTCATCTTCTATCTCATCGTCGGAGACCCACGGTTGATTTCGTTTCGGTACTCACTCATCATGAGTGAGTACCAAAGCGAAATCAACCGTGGGTATCCGACGATGCTTCTATCTAGAAGGGAGAATAATACAGTAAAAAGTTATATATTTCATCTAATTTCCTTTTTCACAAAAACATCTTGGCTCCCTTATGAGGAATGGATCCCCAGGACATCTTGCTTATACATTTCATTTTAAAAATGTTTATGATTTTGTCCGTTTCCAGATGAGGTCGCAAAAGAAGCTGCCATCGAGTATTACAAAAAAAAGAACCCCGGTGCTGAAACAAGCCTTGCCATTACTCCAGGAGGCCCAGGTATGATACTGGTTTCATCTTCGTTAGACACTCATTCACAACTGTATAATAACTTCAGTGCAATATTTCATGTGTTGACTTCCTGTATTTCTCTGGTAACAATTTGTTCCTGTGTTTAACTCATTTACCCCTGAAGACACATTTGAACTCTTCCAATTTAAAGGTTGGAATAGTTCATTATGAAATTTCAGGGGTAAACGAGTAAACATGCCCCCACTTAGCTATAAATGGGAGTGAGATGGTATGTTCCAGGCAACCATTGATTTCCTTGGAGATGTGACAGCGTTTTATCGGTCAAAGATAATCATTTGCTTTCATTTTTTAAATTAATCATGTTATGTGGGAACAGTGGGTATTAGCCCAGATAGGTAAGCGGCATCTGGATTAGTTACTGAATGTTTAAAAACAATAGGCCTAGTTAAGTATCGTCTGTTTCTCTTTAGATTCCAGGACAACAGGTACTGGTTGTTCACATGGAGGAAACTGTAAGACTTGTAGGGGACCTTGTGTCAATATAGAAAACCATAAGCATGTGCACCACCATAACTACTACATGCAGTCTGGAAATACCAACATAATAAATGTCACTCAGTCAGGAACAGGTAAGTCAAGATGTCTACCTTTATCTGTTGGAGTGGGTCCAGGGATTAATCAAGGTTTTTTGAGGAAATATTACACTTACCGTATAGGCTGTAATAAGCGCCCCCTCCCCTTTTTTCAGCACTTATTGAATGATGTATGCCCACCTCCCTCTTTCCCAAACAGCTTTCTATCTACGAAATATATTTATTAATTTTATATCAGACACTTCATCAACCGACTGCATCCCAAGAAGATAATCCAGACTCTTTCATTGCCAGGAGATGATCCTGTCTGCTAATCAGACTGTTTTCCATCATTTTATTTTCTTTTATTTCTTTTAATTCTCCCTGAGATTGTTTCTGAAAGTGAATACCCCTTTACAGAATATGCCACAATCTACATTTTGTTATCTTAATAAACACCCCCTTCAGTCAATTTCTCATGTGACATGGGCACTAATTAAAGCGAATATGGTACCTTAAAAGAAGATTTTTTTTCTCTAAGTATACTGAACGGCAAAATTAAGAATATACTTTAAAAAAACCACATTGTTAAGTATGGCCACTGTTTAAAAAAAAATGGCTACTGAAATTCAAACATGGCTACTTTTTTGGCTTCTGATCTTTTAGGTCCAGGGTGAGTCCTGATCCTGTTGGGAAAGTTCCTATTAATAGCTGTAAAATGGCCACGATTAACTCATTCACCCCTACATTTTCAAACTAGACTTGCTGAGTCTTTGATATAGTAAGGTTCAAATGTGACTTTAGGGGTGAATGGCATGGGTTATTATCCGCCAATCCAAAGGTGTAATTTTGATTAAAGAATTTCTGTGTATCTAAGATATGAACAATTTCAATGTTAATAGTGATGTATGGTATTGTATTGTATGGTATACACTATATTGTATCATTATTTCAATGATGTATTGAATTTCCTGGATGTATTGTAACTTGTATACACTAATATTGGAATTTTATATCTAGTTCTAGACCAGGATATGTATGCTTGGTTTGGGTTTTTAGGTCTTGAGCTTTAGCTCAAGTGACCTATTGCTATCCGTCTTCGTCCGTCATCGTCCGTCGTGCGTTGTCCGTTAACATTTTACATTTTCAACTTAAGCTGAAATGCTGACAAAGGGATTTCATTAATATTTCATGGGAAGGTTACTGACATCTCCCTGACCAAGTGTTGTTATTTTTCGAGTCGATCATAAATCCAATATGGCCGCCATGGCCGCCATTTTAAAACACTATTTCAAACTTAAAGTTGAGTTCTGCTGGGCTGATTGAACTGAAACTTTGTAGAAATGATCGACTCATGGTCCTGACAAAGTGTTGTTATTTTTGCGGTTGATCAGAAATCCAATATGGCTGCCATGGCCGCTATTTTGAAAATAACTATTTCAAACTTAAAAACAAGTTCTAATAGGCCGATCTAAAACTGAAACTCGGTCTAGGAATGATCAGCTTATGATCCTGATAAACTTAAGTTAACGTTATACTTAACTATTTTTTACTCAAATTGGTACGTATTTCAACAACAAAAATAAATACTGTAGGACTCAGGTGACCGTTAAGGCCCATGGGCCTCTTGTTATTAATTCCATCTTCCTATCCTTAATTTCTTGTAAATATGATGAAATAACCATTGATATTTATATTTTTGTTTCATTTTCAGATCAAATTTCACCTGTAGAAAATGGATAGCTGGATTTCATCAAATGCATGGTATTCAAATGTGTTGATCTGTCCCTGTACTTAAGTAAACTAATTTATAATTCTGTACTGGTGAGGT